>NW_010559734.1:0-10722 GCF_000687285.1 Phaethon lepturus
GGAGGTACCGAAACTTCGTAGCAAAACTGCACCTCGTTATTGCACTCGTTTTGCAATACTGTTAAGGAGCATCCAGCAGAGTATGTGACCCACACATGTTTAATTTCTTTTACAGTCTCTGTTTTGATATATGCTGGATGTGTTTTTATAAAACCAAGATTTATTGGAACCTGGAATTTTACTGCTTTAAGGTTCAATTGAGTCCAGATTGCGAGTTTCTCCTTTTGCAAGAGGAGGAGAAGGTTTAAAAGAGCCCAAAGAAGCGTGTTCTGCCTGTGGCACTCGTGAAACTCTAGGCCAAGGCTGACACCTTTTCGCTTAACTTCTACTATAATGTCAAAGCAAAAATTTACCATCAAATCTTATGTCTTCCACATGCGATGCCCCGCTGCAGATATCGATTGCAGTGGTTGTGTTGGGCTTCTTTCTTTTCAGTTATTATCTGTGCCCTGAGAAAGGCAGGACTCCAAGGATGCAGGATCCAAGGAGGGATGGCAAGTCAGCACAAACCTAAACCATGTATAATTAATGATAACGTGTCTTCACTCACAAACGTGCGCTTGCGCTCTCGATTTTGCTTGTAAAAGCACATCGAAGCCTTTGCTGCCTACAACGCTCAGGAAAGCAGCGTATTTTTAAAACACATTTAGAGCTGCAGGAGTAGCTATTAAACACATTCCATGTATTTATATAACATTAAGCATAAATCAAAGTATTTTCTTGAATGTTAAACAGAGCTCAATAAAGAATAGCATCAGTTCAGAAGAAAACTCAGCTCCTGTTTTGTACCAGAAGAAACCTAAAGTTTGCTCTGGGGATCTGCCCGGAGTGGTGGTAGATGCCCCATCCCCGGCAACATTCAAGGTCAGGTTGGACGGGGCTTGGAGCAACCTAATCGAGTTTAAGGTGTTGGTTAACGGTTGGACTTGATGATCCTGAAGGTCTTCTCCAACCTTAACGATTCTGTGATTCTGTGATGTCCCTGCTCATTGCAGGGGGGTTGGACTAGATGACCTTTAAAGGTCCCTTCCAACCCAAACTATTCCACGATTCTATTCCGTCGCCTCCCGCAAAGTTATGTTGCCTTTGCATCAGGCCAGGCTGGGTGTCCTTGTGCCACGGGGTTTGAGTAAGAGAAGGTTTTATGGGCATCTGTGTGAGCCGAAGAGCTCATCATGCACAAAGCAACATGGCAAGAAAATAATGAAATGCTGGTTTTCTGCTTTGCTACCTGTGTCAAACGGCCCCGAGTGCTCTGTTAGGAGACGACCAGCAGCGCCCGGGTCCAGCTCTCCGGTTACCGCAACATAAGTAAACAAACAAGTTTATCACAAGTGATGAGGGCATCGTGCCAGTTTCAGTTAAAATGATAAAAAAAGACGAAAATCCAACCCCAAACCAACAAATTATTACAACATGAGGAAAGTCCTGAATGAAAATGATTGTTCATGCGAACACCAGAAATATATCTTGTCATAAACTTGGGCCTCCACATCTGCTTCACCACCAGAGGATTCTTTATAAACAGCCTCTTTAATTTTATCTAACAGCCTGTTCGCAGACATGCAGTCCAAAAATACATCTCCTTTTCCTCCTCGCACTATCCTGAGCTTGGCAGGGCACCAAACATGAGGTTCAGCTCCTAGTTCAAAAAAGCCCTTCTTCAAGCATTGACTCCGAGCTTGATTTAATAAAAACTGTCCGGCTTCCTTCGGGGAGCCCTAATGGGATGCAGAGCCCTGGGGGCTGCTCCAGACCTGCTCCACGTCGTGCAGTAGGATCGTTTTATGGTGAGACGGAATGACTCTGCCATGGAATTGGGAAACAAGCTGGTGTTTTCCAGATTTTCTTCTCCGAGGGGTACTTACAAGCTGTGCCATCCTCCAAAAATGGGAGTGAACAGGCAGCGCATGAAAAGCGGAGAAGCCGCAGCGAGGGGTGCCCCGGTGCTGCTGGTACCCTGAGGGATGCCCCGGTGCCACCGGCACCCAGAGCCCCCTCCTGCCAGCCCTGCCTTCCCGAGGGGAACACAGGGAAAAGCATCAAATCCCCCAAAACGGCTTCTAACCCCCGAATGCATCTGCCGTGTCCCCAGCGTGGCATTGCGCTGCCGGCAGCTTGTCGGTGCTTCTGAAGGACAGACCAGGCACTCACTGAAACAGTGGGATGTTACAGTGGGACTTGTTCCCAAAAGGTCTCCCTGACACCGGCAGCGGGACAACCGCCTTTGCGCCTCCTGATACTGGTGTTCCCAAGCACAACACTGATTTTCTGGCTGCTGATTGCCTGGGAAAGCTGGAAGGGACTTTGGCTGCCTTTGAAAGCCAGGGCAAAAATGGGTAACGTCACCGAAGAAGACGAAACACCTCCCTGCTGCAAGGGCTGCGTCACGTTACGGGTCCAAACTTCCAAAGCAATCACTGCAAGAAACACCGCGTAACGCAGCATTCACCGCAACGCAGGATTTAGTGCTAATTGGCTGGATAATCGAAAACATTTAAGAAATATCCCATTTGACAAACTGAGGAGCGGATTTTAAGCCTTGAAGCTTGAGGTGATACAGAAATATTAATGGCCTAGCGCATCATGATGTCCCGTGGAAGAGGATGTTTAAGAGCTTCTCCTTATGGTGCAGCTGTTTATTTAAGTTACTTGGAAGCTAAAGCAGAGCAAACATAACCAGTACTGGGGGAGGTGAGTGCGTAATAATAAGCAGATTTTATTTACCATTGCAGCAAAGGATTAAATGGAGTAAAATAAAAGAGGGGGGAGTTTCCTGAGTGTTCAGCAAGGCAGATCCCATTGCCAAGACATGGAGGAGAATCAGCGGAAATCCCCCGGATCCCATCCACTCATTGATTATGCTAATGGCGGCAAACGAGCAGCACAGGTGTGAACGAAAGGGAACCGCTGCTTTTGGCAAAGGGTGCTGCGGTTCTGTAGTGATGGAGGGACTCTCCCGGCCGGGTGGAGGATGCCGGTGGCACCCTGGGCTTTGCCGTCACCTCTCAGGAGGGATTTTCCAACCGGTCACAGAGAATCACGGAATCACTAAGGACCTTCAGGATCATCAAGTCCAATCATTAATCCAGCGCCACCGTGTCCCCTAAACCACGTCCTGAAGCGCCACATACAAAATGTGGATCCAAAACATCCAAACATTTTGGATGTTGCGCTTCAGGACATGGTTTAGGGGACACGGTGGCACTGGATTAATGGTTCTTGCAGTCGTGCCAGGGCGGCTCGAGAGCTTTGCGCTGCTCGGCTGTCGGTCCCCAGCGGCGCCTGCCCGCTGCGACGGGGAGGGAGCCGGGCTTGGCTGGAGGGGACCCCGGCCACCTTGTGCTGCAGCAGCCCCCGGGCATCCCCCCTCCTGCCGGGTACCAAGTTTCACTTCACGAGGAGCGCCGGCGTTCATCCGATGACGCCTTACTGATGCGGGCTTGGCTGATGCCTTTCAGCTGAATTTCGGTTGAATATTTAGGAGAAACAAGTTGAAGACATTTAACTGAAAGGGAGAAGCAGGTTTAGCTGACGTGCTGCCCAGCTGTGAGCCGCAGTACACCGATCCTTCCTTTCACGTACTACAACAGGAATGTAATTCAGGTGTAAATTAAATGGCATATATTGGCAATTTTGCCATTTTGTAAATCACATTTCAGAAGGGTTTTCATTTATACGAACATCCACTCATTAGCTCTATCAAAATGCTCGTGGTACCTGTGCATGCTCTGCAGGAGTTCCTGACATAACGAAATTTCGTATCTCCCTAGCACGGTTTCGGATAACCCCAACCGGAGGGTACACATGGATCTTCCTGGCAACTCTTTTTTTGGCCAGTCCCATGGCCTGTGGGTTAATGGAAAAGCCACTTTTGAGTGAAGCGGCCCAGAGGGACGCAGTGGGCAGGGGAGCGGGATGCGGGCGAGCGCAGGCACCGCTGCCCGGGTGGGCTGTAGATCTGCCGTCTTTGGAGAGTTCCCAAAGTTGGCTGGATGAGGCCCTGGAAAATCCCATCCCTCTCCAAAGCCCTTTCAGCCTCGGTTACCCCACCTGGGGCTTGCAGGCAGTGACAATCTGGCTCCGAGCATCCCGGTGCTCCACATACGGGATCCCCCTCGGAAGCCCCTTCCTCCAGCAAAGCCTGGAGGAGCCGGCTCACCCCGGCTTAGCCGACGCTGCGGTAGGAAGGAGGGTAAGAAGGAGGCTTGAAAAGGTCACACTGAGGCTGCAATTTCCAAACCAGCGTGAAGGAACTGGATGCCTTAACGCCCTCCAGCTTAAACACTCAGTCTTGGCTGTTAACGGAGTATGCCATAAATTTAGCATTTCCTTCACCTAATCAAGGAAAATTAGAGGGAGGGACCTGTTAATACCCGGAGAAAACCTTTTTGTCTGCGGTGGCCGTTCTTCCCCATGGGTTACTGGTGGAAAATAGCAGCTTGTGGGCAACCTAAGGAAATGTGGCCATAACAGCAGCAAAAACGGAGGAAGGGAGACGCAGTCTCAGATGAAGCTGAGAGGGTAAACAGAGAAATAACAGTTCTGAAACATCCACAGGTTTCCTGGATTCATTTCCCTCCTTTCCCAGCATTTTGCTGAGCAGTACAAGATTCAAGCCATTATTATTTTAAGGAGATTTTTGGCTTTTCTGCCTGCAAAAATAATCATCACTTGTAAATTGAAGGCATCGTTGTCTTATCTGGTCTGCAGCCAGAGGGGCTGGAAGCAATAGAAGAAGTGTGAACTTTCTCCTTCATCTCAGAGAACATTAACTTCAAAGCCCAGCCGTAAACTTTCAGATGTAATGACTATTTGTCCAAAGGAGAAACACATCAGCTTGATCAATGACTGAAAGGTATAAAACACAGAGGTTACATTTGCTAAACACTTGTGAAAAATACGTGGTTACAGTTGGGTGTATGGCGGGGGGGTAAGTTATTACTGAATTATTGGGGCAGGGAGGCCTTAGAGGCAGAGTCAGGGTTGTCATGGGTTGTTGTAGGTCCAGCATCGAGTGGTTTCTGTCCCCGAGGGGGCCAGGCTGCTGTGTCAGAGCATGCCCCAGCGCGCCTTGGGGCGCAGACCTTCGTCACCGAGCGGGGCCCTTGCAGCTGTGTTGGCAGCCGCACCACTCTGATGCTTTTCTCAATAAACTGTGGGAGAAAACATCTCTCCTTTCAGCTCCTCAGGCAAAGCGTTTAGGACCACCAGCACTTTCCCTCGTGTCCTTGCTCGGGCTGTGTGAGCACCGACCGGGAGGAAAAGCCCCGCAGGGCGCAGCTGCCCGGGCCCCTGAGCATCCCTGAGCTCCAGGGCACAGGGTCCCCAGGGGCTGAGCCCAGAGACCCCAGCAGTGCTCACACAGCCGGGAGGGCATGCTCAGAGATTTCAGACACCTTCGATAAGATTCTCCACATCCTTTTTTTTTTTTTTTTTAATGTGCTTTTCAGTTGAAAATTCCCTGGAAAAAGAGAGTAAGGATGTCTTTTTATTTTCACGTGTTGCATATGAGGAATCTGGAGGGAAGCAAATTTATATTATGTGACTTTTTTCCCCAGGGTAGCTATTGCACATGCTCTTCCTGAGAACATCCCTTCTCCCCTCAGCCATTAGGGCTTGCGTGAGGAGCCCAGTCCCCATCCTCTTCCTGGGTGGTGGGTGCACGGTCCTTGTGCACAGCACACAGCGCTTGGGGAGAGCACTTTGCAGGATTAATCAATTATTTGGTGAAAGTTGATTATTTTAAAAGAAGTAATTGTGAGGACTTGCTGCTAAGCACCAGCTTTCTGGCGCTCTGGGGCTGGGGGATGCGGTCCAGACCTGTGCGATTCCTGCCTGAGGATGGAGAGAAGGAAGTGCCGGAGTATGAAGAGAGATTTTTGAAAGGTCCATAAAGTGAGATTTTTGAAAGGTCCGTAACATCTTCTGCCAACATCTTTTTTGAATCAGCCCTGCATGAACAAACGAGAGCCCGGGAGAGCCGTGTCGTCCTTGTGGGAGATCCGGGCTGGCTGGGGGGCAGCTCCATGTGGGATGGGGGATGGAGGGCTGCCACCGCCAAGGGAGCATCGCCTTGCTTTCCCTCCACCCTGTGTTGGCCTGTGCCCTCATCCCTCTGCGAGGCATCGAAATACCTCTACAGGGAACCAAGGAGCAAAACGGAGCCCTCCTCACTCACCACACATGCTTAGGTCCCCAAATTCCTCACCCCAAAGACGACCTTGGGCACAAAGGCAAGAAGCAAAGGCAGAAGCTCCTCTCCTTACACCAGTTTGCACCTCCCAAAATGCGGCACGACAGGCAGCTGGGGATTGGCAGGGGAGGCAGCGCTGCCCGCAGCGCCCCGGAGGGTGATGGCAGTGGCACGCCCCAGGACGTAGGCAGAAAGCAAGAGAAACAGGTAATCATAGGGAAAAAATAGCCCATCTAACATGTCTTGCTCCTCAGTCTTTGGTATGCCGCCTTTGCTCCATCCAGTGCCACGGCCAGGGGTGTCCTCTGCAGGAGGAGCGGATGGAGCTGCTGGGGTGCAGCCAGGTCCCTCGCCACAAAAGTGGTGCTGGGAGGAGACGGCGGCTCAGCTGGAGCAGCCTCTACCTGCCCCTGCACGTGCTCTGACCTCCAGGAGGTGAGGCACCAGGGGCCTTCTCCAGGCCGTCCCCTCTCCCCCTTGGGCGTCCCAACCCGAGTTCCTCCCAGCGCTCGGGGGGACAAGCTGCGAGGACAGCCACAGGGGGCTGGAGCTGGGGCTGGCAGTGGGGGCTGAGGCGGCAGACGGGAAACGTAAGGCACAACCACGTGCTGAATCCATCTGGTCACCCTCCTCCTCGTGGCACATCACCTCCTGCCCCCCTCTCCCTTGGTCCCAGTGGAGACCCCAGGGACGAGGACAGCTAATGGGGGGATAGAGGAGGGGCAAGAGGAGCAACAGGGGGGCCAGATATGTAATTTCTTTTAAGGGGCATCTGGCTTTACCCAATAAAACCAGTGCAATGCCAGCAGATCCCACGTTCAGAAGGTCCCCAAGGGTGCTGCTGGAGCACAGTGCTCAGCTTCACCAGCATCGCCGCTGTTCGAGGGAGGGCAGCTGCCTGCTCGGCTCCTTTCCCCCTGTAAAGCCTTACCTGTGCTTTGTAGGCATGTTGTGTGCTTAAGTCTGGTCTTTGCAAAGGGATCCACTATGGCAATCCCCTTCCCACACAGGCAGCTCGATTTTCTACCTCCACTGGGTCAGGTCCTGGGCTTGAAAGCACGTGGGGAGCTGTGACCCATTTTATTACACGGTCATAAAGCAACGGCCCTTCTCCGGTTCTGTATAAATAATAAATAGTAGCTATATTTGTAAATGGAGGCCTGCCAGCGGCTTGGAGTGTGAGACGTGAGGTTTACTCTGAGAAAGGACGAAGAAAACAAGAATCCTGACAGCTTTCTACCCGGCTGTGCAGCTGTGCTGAAAAAGGTGCCCTGCGGATCAAAAGGACCCCGCTGCTGTTCCCCCCGGGTGCCACGACGCTTCGCCTGTTAGACCAGGTATTAGCTATCAGGCAGCAACGCTACGAACAGCACAAATGTGCACTTTGCTCTTCAGATGCTTTGAAAACCAGAAGGGTGCCAGATTGGATTTAGGGAAGCACATCTGGATGCGTTGCCTTCTCCGGCCTTGCGCCATTCCTTAAAAGCCTCTGTTGCTCTGGCTGAAGACAGACAGCACGGCTGTGGACGATCACAGCTGTAGAAGCATAATTGCAATTGCTGTCTGAGAGCTGCTTAGTGCTTCTGATAATCCTTGAGACCTGCAGTGAGTGACTACAGTACAAATGGAGAGTGTATTGGGGCAGGGGTACAGTCTATGAACAGCTCTGCAGAAGCATTGAAACAAACCACCTCTAACCTTTCGGTGGCTGCGCTTCACTGAAGGAGAAGATGCTCTGAAGCACAGGCACAAGTTCAGACCGAAGCCCAGATTTCCCCACTCTGGGATTTCAGGCACTTGGAAAGCATCTCTGAGGCAAAGTCCTGTACCGTGGCTTGCCCTAAAGGCTGAGATGCCACCATAGCTCAGCTCGCAACCGAGCCACTGGCCAGCATGACACCACCAGTCCCCTGACAGCAAGTCCCACCACTTCACTTCGTTACGTTCAAAGGAGTGTTCAACTTCTGGTGAGGTAATGGGAAGGTGACAGCAGTGAAGTCTCATGTCAGTGTCGGGAACAACTGTGTTTCAGCAAAACCTCTCTCTAAACCCCACACACTGCGTTAACAGATGGTACATCTGTTTCTATTTCCAGTATGACCTCACTAATCACTTTTTAAGAATCTAGCATTCAGGGTTAATCAACATGATCTGAATTACAGTAAAAGTTCCTACAGCAATGGCAAAACCCCATGCAACTCCCTTTCCCCAAGTTATCCCCTTGGATAGCGGTGTTTATCCTCTGCCTGAATTCTGCCCAAAGCCCCATGATCCTCCAAAGAGCTTCTGCCTCTTCTGGGTCCTTGTCAATTTGACAAGGCAGATCTGCCAATAGCTGATTTTTCTGTTCAGTAGTCGAACCAAAAGCTAAACATATATGTTATAGGTCAACCTCCAAATCCTCATATGAATGGAAGGGTGGATTTCCAAGGAGACCTTCCCTTCAGCCGCAAGGCTTATGAGGAAAAGCTATCATCCATTACAGCCCACTGCCTACGACATAGTCTCAAAGCACATAAGAGGCAAGTTCAAAACCCTTCTGTTTCTCATACAGGAAAAGATTTTAAAAAAGGTTTCCTAGAAGCAGTATCACACCCAGTGTGCCAGGCAGGGCCGGAGGAACGTTGAGGCTGGAGCACAGCAAGGCAGGAGGCTGGCTTAGCCTGGCCATGTCTACGCTGCTCAATAAAAGTGAGCCAGGGCAGGGTGGCACTGCTGGTCCCACCGACACTGTGCCTAGAGCTTGGTCTCTGAGGAGAAAATTTGTCTTGGAAACAGCTACTGGGAGTGATCCAAATCTAACCCTCAGAGTTAGTGGAGAGTCCAGCAGAGAATGAGCAGAAGGCCGGGGCTGGAGTCCATCCCCTCTTTGCTAGTGGTGTAGACATGCCCGTGAAATGTGCCTACGCTGTCAGAAACAACTCCCCAGTGGTCTCGTGGGTCCTCATCCTTGATTGTCCCCATTGTGTTGGTTAGCACATGCCTATGTTCTCCTCTGGCCTTGGACAAGCAGCTCTCTCCAACTGCTCTGGGCATAGCTCTTCCTGGGACAGCTTTCAAGAGCAGCATGGGCAAGCTCTGTTGCCCTTCCCTCATGATCCTCCTCCAACATGGTCCCACCACCCTTTCCATCCTCCAGCTCTCCTGAATGCTCTCATGCCTCAGCCCAGGGCATGTAACACACCCTGACTGTTTTACGCTATGGAAACCCAACACTGGTGAGAAACACCATCGTCTTCATTATCCTGGGCATTTTGAGCTGGGATTAAAAAAGAGAAACCCTACAAAAACACTAGTTCTCTTAGGTCCATAAGCACACAACATACAGGGCCAAGCTGAGCAGGAGTCAAGTGCTATGTCATGCAGCCAAGACCAACCTACTTTATGTGAGCTGGCCCTGAGCAGTGTGGACACAACCACTCTCAATCACTACCTCCTGGCTGCCAGGCCAATAAACAGCATAAATAATTTATACAACATTATACCCTAGCAGGAGAATTAGGAGAGCCCTGTTGCAGGCTATCCCAAAGCCTGTGGTTAGGCCACAGCCTTAAACTTTGGCATGTCGGTTAAATCCTCGCTCTGGCTGAGGCAGAGAGGGCGTTCAAACCTCTCTTCCCAATGTAACTTGCCTGGACTTTCTTGTGAGATCAGCTGCAAAAAAAGTCAAAACGCTTCTCTTCAGAAATATCAAAGCAACCCATTTTGATGTTTCTAATTTTATGGGTTAAATCCGATGAATGGATTACACACCAACTGGCAGATAGTTTTGGTCAACCAGAAATTGCGCTTTTCAGTGAATAAGCCATTCTTTAGAAATCATTGGCTGTGCCTGGACCCCCCTTCCTACTGCCACCGAAGAGGGCAGGGATGTTGTAGGTAACGCGCGGTGTACGGAGCAGCTCCGCTCTGCCTCTAATGCAGCCGCCAGCTGGTCTCACCCTCTGCCAGCTCTTCTGCTTGGAGACACTGGGGATCTTCAGTAATCTCCATCTCCTGCTGTGGGCAGCTTCTTCCTCAGCCGCACCTCTCCCGCTGCCATCAGCACGGCCATGTAAATATCTGGTTACTGAACTTAATTTCCATATTGAGGATTTTTAGCTACTATCGTTGGTGTTTCTATGTCTTTGCTTTCAGGACACAAATCTTTATGATCCCACCAGGTTACTCCAACTATTGTCTGTTATATTTTAAACACCGCCTTAGGGACAGGTATAAACACAGTAATGCTAATTTTTGCTATCAGGACCCAGCAACGGGTCTCCATGGGTGGCTTAGATTGATGTCCTGGTTTTGGCTGGGATAGAGTTAGTTTTCTTCCTACTAGCCGGTATAGTGCTGTGTTTTGAATTTAGTATGAGAACAATGTTGATAACACACTGATGTTTTTAGTTATTGCTAAGTTGTGTTTATACTCAGTCAAGGACTTTCCAGCTTGCCATGCTCTGCCAGTGGGGAGGTGCACCAGAAGCTGGGAGGGTACCCAGCCAGGACAACCTACCTGAAAGGGGGTTGTGGCAACGAGG
>NW_010559735.1:0-18373 GCF_000687285.1 Phaethon lepturus
ATAATAATAATAATAGAACACTAACATACCGGAGCCTTACCAGAGGCCGCAGCCTGGCACTGTGGTCCAAACGGAACATGCAGCCCTGATGCCTGCTCTGGCTTTGGCTCTCACTCTCACAAGGAAAAATAAAAGCTCACCTTCCCCTACAAGGTGGAGGAAGGCAGGAAGACACTGTGTGACCTTGTTCACAAAATTAACTACTACAGCTAGGAGCAAGGGAGGTCTCCCAGAAAGAGGTAGACATCTCATCTCCGAACTCCCAGGGGACCGTGCCAAAGCCCAGCTCCTCCAAGCCAGGCGCCCCAAGACTCCCGAGGAAAGGCTGCGCTGACCTTGCCGCAGTGCTCCTGCACACGAGACGCCAGGGCACAAACCTCTGCCACCTCCCAGCCTGATTCCACGACCAGACACAGAGAACCCACTCCAGCCCTCGGGGAGCATCCCGGGCGGCACCACACAGCCCTCCCTGCCCCGGCAGGGCTTCGCTTGCAGGCAGGCTCCGCAAGCCCTCCGGCTGAGGGGGAAGCCAGACTTATTTTCCCTTCTGCTCAGACTGGGACAATTTTGGGCATGCATAAAGCAGCAACTCCAGGCACCGAGGTAAATTCATGGCTAAAATAAAAAGGGAAACAGGATGTTCAAGCACCTCCAGCATTTTTCGGCAACCACACAAGGGACTGTTCTGGTTGGTAATTCAGGAGCTCAGTTTGCAACCCAGAGCATCGCACCGAGGTCCTGCACAACGGGATCTGCGCGTGTCACTCACTCTCTGGCTGCAGATGCCTAGAAAAGAGCTTGGGAGCAAAGCACGAATATAACACCACTTTCCCAGAACCTCTCTCAGCCTCCGAAAGCTTGTAGTTTAGGGACTAATTAACAGAAATAGAGTTGGCTAATTTGAGCTACAGCTGAGCCTAACGTCAGTGGATGGCTGCCAGTGACTATAGCATTAGAGCTGCTTGTGAGAGGAACCTCACCAACATCTCAAAATGGCAGAACAATTCTCCTGTTCCCAACGTGATTCGATCTAGCAGGAAGAGGCAAAACAAGAAACAAGTGCTGCAAGGTAAGCCTAAACTAATTAAAATGAGAAATGAGTTCAATAATGAGGTTAATCCACAATCAGAGCCATCGAGCAGTGAAATGGGTGATTCTCAGGTCCTTGCGGTCTTCAAATGAAGTTTTTGCAAGAGAGAGTTCAGAGGAGCTCAGGTTATTGGGGTCTGCACAAGAGGGAGGCAAGAGTACTGGGAGGCTGTTCACCTCTGCATGAGATCCAGCATTCCTAAAGGCCTTGGAAAAAAGTGTGGGAAAGAGGAAGAGGAAGAAAAAGAAATGTATATAAGCCAAGCAAGTACTCGTAAACTCCCAAACCTCAGGAAATGGGTTTTGTTTTTGCTTTATATTATATTGTCTTTCTGATAGCTTCAGTGGGTTTTCTTTCTACTATAATTTTTTTCTTTCAGAGGGTTGCATCACTTTAGAACAACAAACGTTAAAGCATTGTATTATGTATGAATCTTCAGTTATACCTTGTTTTTAAGAAAGTATATGGAGGGGACACATTTGAACACATGACATGATCCACCTTTAAGTCTTTTTGTTAAAGAGGCACTGAGTCGAAAAAACACTAATCAACCAATAAAATCAGATTAGAGAAAAAAGCAACAACTGTGGCTAGTGAATGTATTATAACCCTTATTGACACTTTGCATATAATAATTTATACAGAAGAAGAAGACTGGAAACTATCATCACAGAAATTTCCTGTGGTAATACTGCAGACCAGCTAAGTGGACCAGAAGAGCAGATGACACACTGTTTAAGCACAGTGCTTTTACCTACAGAATATGCATTAGGTATCAGTGACACACTGGTTGAGTCTAGGGCCAGATACTCTCCTGGTACAAAGAGTGACTATTCTGACAGGTTCAATGAAGATGTATCCACGCATACCAAAGCTCAGACACAAATATACAAAATCATTTTTCCACGGGTTTACACACACAAAGAAAAGAAATACATAATTTTCAGCCTGGCAAAACCTTCCTAAACCACAAGAGTCTAGAGAATGTTTTCTGAGTACTAAACACTGAGCCACAAATTTAATCCTTAGTAAGTACTAAATTGTTTATCTTCATCTCCCTTCATTAGCTTGCACTCGGTCTTCAATACTCGGTCTTCAAGCCAAATCATTTTAGGGTTAGTTTCAAATGTAGTTTTGGTTATGCATGAAATACAATTTCTTGTTTCTACATAATAAATAAACATTTAGGCTTAACGCTCTTTCCTGGGTTGTAGACACATGTCTTGTGAACCTCCAGCAAGTAACAATATTCACGTAGCAAGATCTGAATAACAGCAATACAAACTCAAAAAGCGACAACAGATACTAAGAAATTAATTACTTCATTTTCCAGTGTATAATTAAAATTCTAAAACAAGTATCCTGATCTGTAGCTACCTTTTCCTCAATTTACTTATATTTATTCTGTAACATTCTCCTTGAGTCCTCTTTGCGATACATGTTGTACTTGGGTTTCCTCAACAATGTCTTTCTGTTTTCTTCCCAGTGGAACAAGTTATTTTCTGCCGTTTTCTCAGGCTGCAAAGCTTCCCTGGTCAAGGAATGTGCTGTGCACCACGTGAGCACTGACCGTGTGAAATCCTGTCAATACCCCAGAAGTAAATCAGCTGGATGGTAAGCAGGATCACAGCTGTCTATAGACTGAAGTATCAGCTACAAATCCTTTGGCACAGTTGCATAAGGAACTGACCTAAATCAAGTTATTTCTAGCCTGCTCCCAAGCAATTTTCAGATGACCTATGAAGACGAGCAGGCCAAAATTCTTTCTGCAACATACAGTGAGCCATGGGTACTCCCAGTCACGGCCTCAAGACCTTGTATCAGCTCTCAGCAGCCAGGTGCTACTTAAATGATATGGAGGAGATCGCATAAGGTCCGTTCATAGTGGTGTAGGAAACATTTTTGTTATTCAGCTAGCAAGAAAAGGACCCGGGGTCCTGGTGGGTACCAAGCTGAACATTAGCTAGCAATGTGCCCTTGCAGCAAAGGCCAGCAGACTCCTGGGCTGTGGGAGGGTAGAGCACTTCCAGCAGGTCGAGGGAGGTGATCCTTCCCCTCTACTTGACCCTGGTGTGGCTACACCTGGAGTATTGTGTCCACTTCTGGGACTCTCAGTACAAGAGAGGCATGGACATACCGGAGCAAGTCCAGCGAAGGGCCATGAAGATGATTAATGGATTGGAGCATCTGTCAGATAAGGAACGGTTGAGAGAGCTGAGACTGCTCAGCTCGGAGAAGAGAAGGCTCAGGGAGGAGCTTTTCAACATGTGTAAAAACGTGTACCTGATGGGAGGAGTAAAGAGACAATGGCCACAAACCGAAACACAGGACGTTCCATTTAAACTTAAAGAACCTTTTCTATTATGACTCTGCTTGAACACTAGAACATACGTTCAGAAAAGCTGTGGAGCTTCCATTCCTGGAGATACTCAAAACCAACCGGACACAGCCCTGGACAACCTGCTCTAGCTGACCCTGCTTTGAACAGAGGGTTGTACAAGATGACCTCCAGAGCTGCCTTCCAAACCTCAGTGAACTCTCTGATTCTATTCCATCAAGGTACAGAGCAGCAAATTTGGCTGCCTGAACTTCAATAGAGTTAGCAAGGTCACAATTAGCAGCTACTGAATACAAGAGTCTTACATAATTTGTGTATCAATATATTTGAATGAAATGTGCAAACCAAGGAGGCAGGTGAAAAAATCCCTAGCTACTTGGAAACTCCCTCAGAATTGTTCATACACTAGTGCACAGCACCTGCAGTATCCCTCAATAGGAGCATCCAGGCATTGGACTTCTTTAAAGGAAATGCTATAACTAGCAAGGTTAGAAAGGCAGAAGGGTGGGGACTATTAAGCATGTAAAACGTGGGGGTTTTCAGCCCTTTGAAGCTCACCTGATGTCACATGCCCTGAAAACAGGGATGCAGCTGGTTCCAAGAATGCGCATTCTCCACAGTTGTCCATTCCAGTAAATTAGCCAGTGCCACCGTTCTCCAGGCACTGGAACTCAGCCGTTTCTACTACCAAATCACCCCAGTGGTTCCTGGGATGATTCTGGCCTGGGACACTTAACACTCACCCAGAAACTCCCAGGTATGGTTCAGGAACAAGCAGAGATTGGGGGCTGTTCCCCACAGATGGTGTGAATGCAGCCATCCTGTCCTGAAGAGTAAAACCCCTCAGCAGCATGGGCACAAGCCATTCCTCACTAATGAGCCTTGGTGCCAAAAGCTATTTGAGGAAACATCACTGACATCAACATGGCAACATTACAGAGCCACAAGTCCTGCTGGCAAAACCCAACGAGCTCTACTAACATACTACATCTGCTACGTAAGGGTCTGTTCAATATTAAAAATCAAGAGGACTTCCAGAATTCATTCTCTCTTCCTGAAAAGTAAAAGCGTAAGCTCAGAGATTCAGAGGCGAGACAAAATTATTTCCTCCCTTGTGAATTCTATGTGTCCACTGGTACAAGTCAGAGCAGTTGGAAAGGATTTCCTCTGCTGTTTCTTACCTGTTCTAAACTATTAAATAACTTAGTTCTCTCAACAGTGGAAATGAGGAAAAGCAATGGGAAAGAGATGTTTAGTTAAGTTTTAATGGCTATGGCAATTTTATTTAGATTTAATTTTCACTTTTGGGCATTTGAAGGATTCTGCTGTTTTCAGACCTGTCTCAGCTCTTACTTATGCCACATGAGAAAGCTGTTCCAACATTTCCAAACACTGCAAATGAGGAGGAGAAAGAGGAGAGGTTTAAATGACTGGGATATCGTGTTTGAGGAAAGCAACAACATGTTTCTTCAAGGAATACTGTTTCTGTGAAGTATCGTAAGAGACAGTGCGTGAAAAAGAACCCAAAAAGCAGTAATCTCAAGTCCAATTTTGGATTACTTCTGAAGGGCAACATGCTGCATATCACATTGCACAAAGTCAGAAAAGCTGTCAAGGATTTTTGCACATATATTCTGCCTGATTCACAGGGACCATTAATTATAGTTGTAGGGTATGTCTGTGTCGGTTCACTTGCATTTCTTGGTCACAGCCTTAATGTGTTCTGCAACCCTGACCTCTGAGACAGTACTGCTATTGAAGCACTGTCAGGTCACATAGAAAAAATGCAACCAAATACTGGTCTCCTCCCACCTGCAAGTACAATTAGACTGCTGGCCCAGACTCCACCAGAGCAGCTCTAAAGCAAGGGCAATAAAAGCATCTAAGAAAGAAATGAAGACTGACAAAAATCTGATATTTCTAAAGATAGCTACCGGGTTTTAGGTCTTTATCTAAGCACAATAATTAATGGGATAAGCTATCATTCCAGACTTGGGATAAACACCACATGACAGAAGTAAGTCGCCTTCCTACCACTGTGCAGACTGAACACCTTCTGCAAAGCAACGTCCCCAGTATGGGAAAGCACCAGCTTGTTGCTAGCCAAGAGCCTCCTGCTACAGCAGAGTGGCGGGGTAATAGCAGCACTGCTATGGGACTGCTGTAACAGAAGCATGCACAGATACCAAGAAAACTACTCTGCTGTCACAAAGGTCATTGATATGAAGACAGTTACTAATGGTTGGTACTCTTTAGGGTTCCTCAATGGTACAAAACTGTTAATAAGAAACATTCTTATTGCCACATCCCACTCAAGTTCTGAGATTCACCATAGATATCTTCATCAGGCTTTAAAGCACCATACTGACCACCTGGAGAGGTGATGAAAGAGGTTAGAAAGAATCACAATGCCAGGATTTTAGAAAGGTCCTAACTTACACCCCACACACATACTGACAGCAGGAACACTTGCATCTACAGATAGAGGAGCATCTCCTGAGATGAGTCCCGACGTGCAGCAGCTTGGAATTGGCAGCCATTCAATGCACTCCCCCAAGCTTGCAAAACCTTCCACTAAACACTTGCCTAAAAAAGAGAATCACTTCAAGTCTGTCTTAAGAAGTCCCAGAATGATTGGTGGAAATTGCTTTTAGAGTGCCGAAAGATAGATCAGCATCCAGCTAACCAGGCTCTTAACATGGAAACATTTCTTGCTACCACTGACTTCGGCAATGCAATCAAGAGTTTTCTGAAAGCAAGAGACCTGCACTTCAATATGGAGTGCCAGGTAATCTCAGTTACATGAAATAGCCTCTATGAAATGAAGTGATTTGAGAGAGAGAGAGAGAGAGACTGACTCTTACTTCAAATCCAGGAGCAGTTTGTGGGAAATCCATGTTCTTAGATAAGCAACTTTACTTGTGTGATAAAGTAAAATATGGCCCCGTATATACTTACCTACTTGCGTGTGAACTCATGACAAGTGTTACTCATAACTGAGGCATTCATGCTCTCACTCATATTCTGTATCTTCAATTTTAATAAGCTGTTTATTACAAAGTCATTTTCACATAGTCCTTGTTCTGAATTTGTTATAAGGCCTGCCTGGATGTTATGACAGTAGCGCTTCAAACCAGAAAGAGAGGAGTATAAAACCATCAAATGACAAATGCAGTGAAATTTCAGGATATTATTTATTATTTTTAATAATAAAAACTCAATAGCATACCAAGATGAAAGTTGTTCACATTAAGGCATTTTTATTGAGGAGTCATAAGGCTGTGCAAAGTTAGAACAGCATTTGCTTAAAGAGGGCAAATTGCTTCTCTAACAGCTAAGTTTCTCTCTATCTTCTCACACTGATATTGCAATGAAAATAAAGCACACAAGTTATCTCCAGTGCCTTTCTTAAAACGCTTTTAGTCAGATGATATTGTTATTTTTAATTCTTTATTATTATTTTTTGATTGTGGTAAAAACCCACACAAGTGGAAAGACAAATAATTATAATTTTTCCTGAGCTTTTTAATCACCCTAAAAGAGGAATAAAGAATTTGCATCATCCCTAGCTGCTACATTCAGTCCAGTGGTGGTGTGGCAGAAAGGCAATAAGTATGTACATTATTTCTCCTTCCATTCAGTGAACTCCTTCCAGGCAGTGAACTTTTGGAGAGAGTCCAGTGGAGGGCTACAAAGATGATTAAGGGACTGGAACATCTCTTGGATGACGAAAGGCTGAGAGACCTGTGGCTGTTTAGTCTGGAGAAGAGAAGGCTGAGCAGGGACCTTATCAACATCTATAAATATCTGAAGGGTGGCTGTCAGGAGGATGGAGCCAGTCTCTTCAGCAGTGCCCAGCGATAGGAAAACGGGCAACGGGCACAAACTCCAGCACAGGAAGTTCCACCTCAACATGAGGAAAAACTTCTTTACTGTGAGGGTGACGGAGCACTGGAACAGCTGCCCAGAGAGGTTGTAGAGTCTCCTTCTCTGGAGACCTTCAAAACCCGACTGGACACGTTCCTGTGCAACCTGCCCTAGGTGATCCTGCCTTGGCAGGGGGGTTGGACAAGATGATCTTCAGAGGTCCCTTCCAACCCCTACCATTCTGTGATTCTGTGATTCTGATTAAGTTCTATTTCTACATAGTCTTAATTACTTACAAGAACTGGAAATATGATCAGCTGAGGTGGAGATCTATGGTCCAGATTTCTCATGTTCTAACTTGGACTTATTGAAGATGTCTATGACTCCACCTGGTTCAGTAGGTTAGCAGCACATAGATATTTTTTGATATTACTCATACCACTACAAGTTTTGAAAGCAATGAGGCACATCTAACAAGAAATGCAGAAGATTTTTAAGTTGCAGCATCACACCTCTCATCATACTGTTGAGAAGCAATAGTCAATACAACATAGTTTGACCACAGCTATTCCATGTTACAAAGGCACTGGAGAGAGCCCTGGTTGTCCCCTTACTTGGAACCTGCCCTGACTCCTGCTTTTATAGCTCTGTTAAGCTACTGCCTGACAGCTGGCAAAGATAAAGCTCCCCTCTCCAGGGGTCAGTTACACTGAGCATTTCCAGTACATGACCATAATACAGTTGCCCAAGGCATGACTAGGGAGCAATCGGGACAAAGATATGTGATGTCCCCACAAACTAAAATTGCACAGGATGCTAACAGCCACACACCAATATTTAAAACTAGCGATGAAATCCTGCTTGGATGGCCCTAGAAGGAAAGTACACGTCAGTCCTCAAAGAGGTACTGCTTTACTGGCTGTATGAGTTATAAGGAACTATTTAGAAAACTTAGGATGCTTGCAAGAATTGGGCAAGTGCATCCACGCCTACTTTGTTGAGGGCAAATCCAACCGAATTCTAAGTTAACCCACTTCCAGTGTGGTTTGACAAACAGATGACGTACAAAGTTTATGGACAGAAGGCATGTTAGTGCAAAACGATCTGAAGTTGAGTCAAATTGGATTTGTTGTCCATGTTGGGTCACTGTAGTTGCAATCAGTTTCAGTGCTTTTCAATAAGCTCCTGCAGACGACAATTACATGTTCAGTCACGGTGGTTTACATAAAACAAAAAAAATTTCAATATCCAACTGTGATTCTGGTCCAATGTCAAATTTGGCAACTTCACTTTACTGTGCTCAGAGAAAGCCATTAATTATTGAAAAACAGCAAGCTGCATTTTTTTTTAAACTCACGTATCAGTCTAGAATTCTTTGGGAAAGCTGTTTATTAATTTTGATATATTTTTGAGAGATACTATCAAAAGAGACTGCTTCCCACAGTTTCTTGCTAACAATTATAATTGCAGGTTTGTACAAGTGAGTGCTCCAGACTATGATTGTTTATACTATTCTCTTACTGTGGGTAGGTAATTCACTGAGGTATAGAATGGATTCAGCAAATCAGAGCTTTTGTCATACAAAAGTGTTAAAGGCACTGCAGTTTACAGCGTTTTTTCCTGCCAGATGGATGATCATGTTGGTGTAACAGTTCCCAGCATTTTTTGCAAGTCAGCAATAGACTGTACAAGATTTAGTGGATGCTGTTTAGCTACAGCTTGCTTACATAAAGAGTATGCAAATACTTGCTTACTACTGAAAGATTCACTCAGAGGGGACGTAAAAAAACCATATTCTACTTTGCCCTAAATTTTCAAGACTACTATGACTAAGAAGAGGTGAAGTTTCCATCTTTTTGCATAAATTGTATTCTGACATCTGGCATTCCAGAACAAGTAATAAAATACTCAGATACTGTAATTGTTATTTTACTGAGAGCTAACCAGCTCTCTAATAAAAAGGAAAAACAAACAAACAAAGAGTCAGACCTGAAGCACACCTGGTGAAAATAAACAGTCTGTGAGGGAAATGAAAGCCAGGCATCATTCATCAAATTGAAGAAAATAAAAAGGCTCTTTGAGTTCTTCAGAAGTGGTGTCTCTGAAGGTCAGAATTGTATTGCAACGGTAGGGTTCTGTAAGTAAATACTGCAAGTTTTTCAAAGCAGACTTCCATCAGTGTTGACAGAAATATCTCAAACTGGGGTTGTTCAGCCTGGAGAGGAGAAGGCTCCGGGACTTCCAGTACTTAGAGGGGGCCTATAAGAAAGATGGGGACAGACTTTTTAGCAGGGCCTGTTGCGATAGGACAAGGAGTAATGGCTTTAAACTAAAAGAGGGAAGATTTAGACTAGATCTAAGGAGGAAATTTTTCACAATGAAGGTGGTGAAACAGTGGCACAGGTTTCCCAGAGTGGTGGTCGATGCCCCATCCCTGGCAACACTCAAGGTCGGGACGAGACTCTGAGCAACCTGATCTAGTTGA
Organism: Phaethon lepturus; assembly: GCF_000687285.1. Lineage (NCBI taxonomy): Eukaryota > Metazoa > Chordata > Aves > Phaethontiformes > Phaethontidae > Phaethon > Phaethon lepturus. Next base: position 9,781 of record NW_010559735.1, read on the forward strand.
AGATGTCCCTGCTCACTGCAGGGGGGTTGGACTAGTTGACCTTTAAAGGCCCCTTCCAACCCAAACCATTCTATGATTCAGTGGTTCAAACACAACAAGTCTGGATCATGTACAAAAACTGAAACAGACCCAAATGGGTATATATTGTGCTCATTTAGGTTGCATTTTCTGGATGTAAAAGTATTTGTGCCAACAAATAATGCAGAGAATCAATATTTTAACTAAAATATCAACTAAATATCAGTAAAAACTACAAGCTCAAGAGCCACAGAGTTTTTCCCTTCATCAGCCTGGTGGGTTTTTTGTGTGTTTTTTTAAAATACCCTTATTACTCCCTCTCATCTTAAAATGTTCATCTCTTCTACGACAAAACATACCACCATCACCGAGCACATGAAAACTCAGTATTAAAGCTGTACTGCTCAGATCTCAGAAATCAGGAAACGTCAGCTTTCAGGTTGCATGAGCACTGTTATCTCATCCTTTTACTCATACGTATTAGAACAGAGACTTCAGCTATGTGTTCATATAGCGGCTGGTCAAACATGAGTTAGCCTACCTTGTGGAAGACTGCGAACAACAAGCTGTTGGAAGGCAGGAGGGTATTAGGAGGAAATATGCTTGTCCTCTACTTGCACTCCTCCCTGGGCACTAATTTTGGACAAAGGGAGGATTCTAGGCTAGATATAGCTTCGGCTTCATGTAGCACACACATAGCCACAGCTACTTCACTGCTTTAAAGCTGCATATAGAATATATTTGAAAACCATGTGTACTGAGGTTTGAGAGAGAATCCATGAAAATTATTGCAACACATAGAAACTGCATATACAACATATTATTTCTAAGAAATGAAACTTACTGATAATTATTTTCTATAGAAGGAATGATAGTGTACTTCTAGTTCAAAAAATTAATTTTTAAATAAAGGAATAAGAGAAGAAAGTGAAAGCTTCCATAAAAGTATAGTCTTGATTCACAGAATAGCAGCAGCCCCTCTAAAGAGACATTCCCTTTACACAGAGAAATGTGCAATGCAGCCAATAGAGAGACTCGTAACAATTAGGCATTGCATACATTCCTAACAAAGGAGACAAAATACATGTTTCACTACACACATACAGCACAGGTGTTAATGACTATGATCATAGCTGCTTCACACCTTTCATAATCATCAAGTGTTGCTGAGCCACAACCACTGAGGCTGACAATTTCCACGTCAATCATTTTGCATCAGACTGATTTTTGGTAAGCTTAATTGTTGTTGCCAAAATTTCAATGGTTTTCAGCACAAGGTCAGGGAAAATACTTGCAGTTCAGTTAAAAGAATTAAATACCTGTTGGGAGGAAGAAAAAAAACAGTCTCCAGTTGGAAAGCACAACTTGACACTAAGCCTTTGTGCCAACATGCTGTGTTCATGAAGATCAACCTAAATTTGTTCACATTAGAACCTTTAAAGCATTTCAGTATGCATCCGCTCAACAGACCCACTCAAAAAGTAATTTCAAGAGACTGTGCATGCTCCAACCCCAGGCTAAGGGACAAAGTCATCCAAGCCAGGTAGTGCCTTTGTGAAGCAAGTTATAATAAGAGAAGAAAACTGTCCCTCCTGTACTTCTAAAGGTTTCCACTACTGGAAAAGATGACTGTTCAATAGAAAGACCAAAAATCTGAAAACAGAAGAAAAAAATTTTAAAAAGACTAAGAAGACTAGGACAAGAAAATGATGGAAGGTCCCAGTTAGATATGAGCAAAACAGAGCCTGAATTTGCAGTCTTCTGAACGGACATTCATCAGTACTTGAAAAAGAAGACTCTCAAGACTTCCTCTATGCCAGCCAGTTGCTGTGACACTCACTTGCAAAATCAGGCCCTCACTGTCCTCCAGTGACTGGTCCCTGTAGGAGATTAGAAACCATCACATACATCTGTGATTGCCATAAGGAGTCAGGAGCAGCTCCACTGAATTCAGCTCTGGCGATGAGCAATGTGGGAATCAATGCAGTTCAATAATGTGAGTTAAAGTTGCAGTTTGCAAGTACATATGCACTGAAATATGTATTTCTCCATTGCAGTATCACAGACCATTCCCCCCCAGACCATTCCCTCAATAAGGCTCTACCTCTCTCGTAAGCCCCAGAGAGAAGACTGCTTATGAATACTCCACACGATCCTTCATCTAGCCTGTGCTCAGGCAAAGCTGTGTCATGCTGCAACAGTGCAGATCTACAAATTATGAAAGTGATATTGAAGGTGCAGGAAATTAGACTTGGGTGATCCAGTGTCAGTGTTTCTCCTTGAACCATTCACATAATAGTTTAAGATTTAGCTTTACCAAAAAAAAAGTCTCCTACAGTTCTATGGACAATGTATTCTTTTGACCTGAGTAGGTAACTGTTTCTGCCTTTGTTAAAGAAAATTCATGCACCAAGATAAAATCTCCTGAAACCTACAGTCCTTGAATTACTTTTCTGAATGGACACCAGAGGACACCTGAACTTCACAATCAGAATCTCTCAAGAGCTTTTGCAAAATCTCAAACTCTGAGATTAGGTAATCTATTTAAACCCAAAGAAGCTATAAGCACAGAAAAAAGAAGCAATGGTATTTGCACAGGTAGAATATACTCTTGCCTAAAAATGGGACAAGCACAGCAAGTGTGAACCCTGCTTTCCTTTGGATTGATTTGATGTCTGCACTTTGCAGCTCTAAGTCCCGTGCCAGCAACACAGCATTAGATCACAAAACCTTATGGCAATACTTTATGTAGCTTATGGAGGCCAAAGATAGCTCCACAGTTAAAATGCTTCTATTGATCTGATCCAGGCTACATCAGTTGATGGCCACACGTTTCTGAATCAGAAAAAATACTTGAAGTGTTATGCCTTTGGAATAAATGGTCTTCAATTAGTTATTTTCACTATCATTTTTATGACAGCGCAAAAGCCACTTCTGATATTGCAAATGTAAGGAAATGCATAGCATGACATAAGAATTAGGTATCTGCCCTACACTGCCTTTTACAGCAATTCCTAGACAAGAGCTCTAAAAGTCAGAGTCTCCTACCAGGCTGTAGTTTCTGCTACCTGTCCCAGCAAGACAGCATCACATGCAGCTTCAGCAACCAATATTTATCTATCTAGAAGTAATGTGTAAATAGACATGGAAAACAGATGGTATTAATAGGCTATGTGGGGAATATTGTACAGAAATGATGCCTAAGAAGAGAATTAAAGGAACCAGGTATGTGAGCATGTATCAGCATCCCACTGGACTCATGAGAAATGTGCAATAGATTGTTTACAGACGTCACCTTTGCATATGTCGCATACAGCACATTTGCAAAATTCAAGTCACAGGGGAATTCTAAAAGAAGTCAGAGGAGGACTTTAAATCTCAGAGACAGATTTTCTATATTACATGAATCTAGCCTAACATGCTTTCTGGTCAAACACAGGAAAATATAATAGATTCAAACCCTAGGAGAGCTGCCAGGAAAATACACATTACACATGTAAATTACTAACTGCTTTTACCATGTAGTTTCCTAAGTACAAGTACTTATCCCAAATGTGATGTTTACAACAGGGGTACATCTAGCAGCATGCAAGACTGCTCACATCCAGCTTGATGTAAGAATACAAAGATAAGTAGCCCTTACATCAAAAGTTTTACCCTAGACCTAGTCTTACATACTGATTGAACAAGTGGTGAAAACCGCATGTAGAGCACAGGAAGAACAGCTGGGTTAACTGGCAGATGACTTTATCTGTCATTTTGCTAATTAGTTCCTCCTGCTAGGTGGGGTGCCTAGTTCAAGGCTCATTTGAGCTTGCCAGGGCCCTTTGCTGCTGAAGGCCTAGACCCTCAAGAAGCAGAAAAACAAAACTACAAATACAAATCACCCCCTGCCCAAATTCACATGACGAGGTTCTAGAGTGTACTGGAATCTAAAGATTGCAGATATTTCTGCTAAAGGACCATGGTGACCATGCAGCCTGGGTGCCACATTTACACATCCTTACCATGTATTTTTCCACCCACCTTCCTCACCTTTTAAAAACTCACTTCTGTCAGCGCCTACCCTTTTTCCTAGTAAGCACTTCCACTGCCGAATGACCTGCAAAGCCAGGATTCATTTTCTGATTACTGAATCACTCAAGCTTCCAATGTCAGCTTTTGAACACACATTGTTGTCCTGCTAAGTCCCTGTGCCCAGTTATCAAGTCACCTATCAACCCTCCTTTCAGCAGCTTCATCTCCTGCAACATGACAACACAAGGCTCATCTTCCAGGCTTGGGAAAAGGCTGGTCTCCGCCTTCCATCTACTTCTACACTATTCTTTGAATTAAAACATCACAGCTAGACACAGTATCCTAGTAGGAGACTTAAGCGACCTGACCTGCGTATGTTACAACAGTCCGTGCTATTCAATACAACTTTTATAACAAGAGATCACATTAGTCCCGTTAGCTTCACGTTTAGAGTACGTGTAACATGGCTACCTACAGTGACTCGCCACTCCTTTTCTGACAGCCTGCTTCCCAAGGGAGAAGAGGCCATACCTGTGGGATGAAGGTATGTCTCATATATTGCTCTACATTTGGCTACAATAAAACCAATTTTGTCAAACTGTGTAACGAGATTATTTACACCACACTTGTACCATTAACCCATCCTGCTAATTGTTTGCTACCACATGAACCGCAACACTTAGGCAACCGACATGGAAAGTCTGAAAGATGCTGCATAACCGGCCAATCCAGGGAACACCAATAAAGGCTCCTTTCACTAGTGTCTCCCTACTGTGTACGGGCATCTGTCAATGAACCAGCCTGACTCCAGCATGCAGCACATGGAATTAAAAGGCACATGTTTAATTAAGATGTCATGTGATCCTAAGCCGTATGCTTTCGGGGCAAAAAAAGATACTATATTCTGCGTGGTAGCTCTTAACTACTAAACTTGTACCGTTGAAACAGAAAAGAAAAAGAAAGAAAAAAGTACTAGGTTAGTTTGACAGGCTGGGCATCGACATCATACAGAATCACACAGAATCATTAAGGTTGGAAAAGACCTCTAAGATCATCAAGTCCAACCGTCAACCCAACACCACAATGCCCACTGAACCATCTCCCAAAGTGCCACATCCACACGTTTTTTGAACACTTCCCATGATGGCGACTCCACCACCTCCCTGGGCAGCCTGTTCCAATGCTTCACCACTCTCTCAGTAAAGAAATTTTTCCTAATATCCAATCTAAACCTCCCCTGGCAAAACTTGAGGTCATTTCCTCTCCTCCTATCGCTGGTTACTTGGGAGAAGAGACCAACACCCACCTCACCACAGCTCCCTTTCAAGTAGTTGTAGAGAGCGATAAGGTCTCCCCTCAGCCTCCTCTTCTCCAGACTAAACAACCCCAGTTCCCTCAGCCGCTCCTCATAAGGCTTGTTCTCCAGACCCCTCACCAGCTTCATTGCCCTTCTCTGGACACACTCCAGCACCTCAACATCCTTCTTGTAGTGAGGAGCCCAAAACTGAACTCAGTATTCGAGATGCGGCCTCACCAGTGCCGAGTACAGGGGCACGATCACTTCCTCCTCCACACTATTGCTGATACAGGCCAGGATGCTGTTGGTCTTCTTGGCCACCTGGGCACACTGCCGGCTCATGTTCAGCCGGCTGTCAACCAGCACCCCCAGGTCCTTTTCCGCCGGGCAGCTCTCTGGTATTACTGGATGACTGGTATTAACTATACAATGCAATTCTTTGATAGAAACCCAAATTAACTCTTCCATTATTTTGGCAGAATTGGCAAGAGACTAACAGGTCTGTAGCTCCTTGTGTTGCGTGTAATAAAAAGAAAAAAATCCCAAACCACCGCTTTTTAACAGAAAGAAGCTTTCTCCGTGAGATGGACTTGTAATAAGTCAGTTTGATATGGGTCTGAATATGGCTTAACGTGATATAAAAAAAGACTATACACACCTGTGAATGGCAAATTCAGAAGTAGATTAGCTTAGGATAAAACTTACAGGTGACATTCATCACCATCAAGCTGTCTTTTTTTTGGTTTTGATAAGCCAATATATGACAAGCTTTATTTACATGCGTATAACATCCATAAACCAATGGACACAAGCATTTTAGCACTGCAATTTAACTAGTGCTTGACAGCGGATTGGATTGCAGTACTTCATAGATTTGATATGCTTATAACAGATTGTCACATTCCTGGCATTTCTCCAGACAGTGTTTATACTTAGCAACAGCAACAAAAAATTAGAACACGTAACAAACATTTCCTTATAGGCCATTTGGGATTATTCCACATTTGGCACTGTTTTTTGAACAACCTTATTAATCCACCTTCAGGTTCTGAGTTGTTATATTTAGATCAAGAACACATACTGCAAGATATAATCTACATAACCTGTGCAAAACAAACATTAAAAAGTGTACATTCAAAATGATAGTCAAGGAAAACCTTGGCTAACAGAACACATGTGCCAATATTCAAAACCCAACTGGACACGGTCCTGAACAATCTGTTCTAGCTGACCCTGCTTGAGCAGGGGGGTTGGACTAGACGATCTCGAAAGGACCCTTCCAACCTAAGGAACTCCAGGATTTGGTGATTTTGACCTGCAAACAGGTGAGTAATCTCAATTCTGCAATTCACTGCACCCAACAGAACCTGCAGAGAAAGTGACTGGGGTGTATCCACACAAGCTCGTTCGGGGGATCAACCGCTTCTGTAGAAGAGCTCCGTCTAATCACAGCACGGTGCCACCAGGCCCTGTGCAATGCAGGTGCCCTGTCAGTACAGCTGACACGACTGGGATTACACTGACGGCTCGTCTCAAATTCGTGGCACACTGACAAAAGATACACATTTCCTCAAGGGTATCATTGTTCAGCATTTCACAAAAGAGAACAAAAGCTCAAATTCCCTTTGGGAGAGTATTTGGGTTTTTTAGTCAGTGATTAAGAAGCAACATTTTTGTCTGTGGAATCTGGAGGCTTCTCTTACCAACCTGGTGGGAAGGAATTCCTCTGTGCTTCAAGCGGAGCTATGGGGGAACAGGGTGAGGTCTGCACAGCCTCATGGGTTGCAGGCTCTTGAGATTCTGAAGACTTCTGTGGAGTAGCGCATGTTCTGGCATGGGTTTTGGCTTTCTTTGGGTTTTTTTTATTTGAGTTTGTTTGGGGTTTTTTCATCCTTTAATCCTGCTTCTGCTGTGAATTTGCAGCAATGTAGTCCTGAAAGACTAAAACCCACAGCAGACTGCAATAGCAGCCACTGAAATTCAGTAAGAAGAGAGCACCTGATTATCAGAGCAAGACAGCCATCAAATGTACGCGTTCACATACTGGATTATGTTAGATAGCAGCTGTGGTTAATAATAACCCATTAGAGCAGGAGCCCCCCAAGTTTTATCTGAGGTTAACCACTTCATGTTGATTGCTGTATAACAGAGTTTGCCTCTGATAATTACTCTGGGGCTCAGTAAGGTTAATGAAACCTCAAGGGAGGCAAGACTGTATTCTGCTGAGTTTTTTTAAGGAGTCGTGCCTTTAGTGCACCTTGTTAAGAAGGTTCATGGATTAATCTACATGTCCATGTTTCAGATGAAAATGGCTTATTAAGAACCTACTTTTTTGTGTGTCTAGGCTCACATTTGTAAATGTAGGGTTTCTGTTCACAGATAACGAAATCAATTAAAAGACACAAGTTTCCCTCAGTGGATTCCTCTTTTTGAGTAGCAAGCAACTCTTCTGGCTGCACACGGAAGGCCAGAAAGCCTTCTGCATCAGCTAAGCATCGATCCTCACTAGGACCTGAGGAATCAGATAAACGCTTCACAGGGTGTGCAGATCCTTGTTGGGTGAAAGGCTGAAAATCAATTGCTGAATGCAGGAATGGCTTGGACAGAATCCAGCCTTTTTTTTTTTTTTGTTGTTGTTCTTGTTCCAAGAGCTCCTTCGACTGAATTCAGAGGAAAATGCTAGAGCTGGGTCCTTATACCTTTTCTGAAGGAGCCAGGTACTTGTGACTTCCCTCCGCTGTGCGTTCTATGACAACAAGGATAAAGCTCAGTGTCAAGTGCACTGTACCAGACCCCGTCGGACTTTCAACCTGCTCAATTAACTATATCAAATCAAACAATCATTTCCACTGGAACACCGGGAGGCACTTCTTTTTTACTGAAGGCTATTCCCTTGGCACATCTTGACTTTCAGAAGCCAGCTGTTTTAGCACTTGCACGGTTCAAAAAAAAGCAGCTTTGCATTTTATTTTTGTTGTAATACGGGGGCGAGGGGTAGGGAGGAATGTTTTTTCCTCCAGTCTCTTTGCTCTCTGTAGAAGGCTCAGCTGGCTGGGCTGATATTTCCAAAAACAGGGCCATTTTCAAAGAGGGACATGAAACAATTAAGAAGTGACAAGCTAATTAGAAGACTGAAAGTTTGGGATAAGGACTGTCCTGTCCTACACCCTCCTGAGTGCAGTCGTCCCCGATTACACAAACGCTGAGACTCCGCTGGGGTAAAACCTCCTGCGGTCATCGGCCGCGACTGCTGCCACCCCG
>NW_010559736.1:0-69012 GCF_000687285.1 Phaethon lepturus
ACCTTATCGCTCTCTACATCTACCTGAAAGGCGGTTGTGGCGAGGTGGTGTTGGTCTCTTCTCCCAAGTAACTATTGATAGGATGAGAGGAAAGGTACTCAAGTGAGAGGAAATGTCCTCAAGTTGTGCCAGGGAAGGTTTAGACTGGATATTAGGAAAAATTTCTTCTCTGAGAGGTCAAGCAATGGAACAGGCTGCCCAGGGAGGTGGTGGAGTCACCATCTCTGGAAGTGTTCAAAAAACATGTGGACGTGGCACTTTGGGACATGGTTTATTGGGCACGGTGTTGTTGGGTTGATGGTTGGACTTGATGATCTTAAAGTTCTTTTCCAACCTCAGTGATTCTGTGATTCCTTCTGTGTATCTGGGCCTAATTTCTAATATTGCACGTAAGGGTTAAAATGTTTCTTTTTACGGCCTCAAATGAAGGAATTGTTCGAGTTTTAGTAATGACGCGTTTTGTAGGTAGTAAGTGTCCCCACAACTTACGAAAGATCAGTGAACATTTTTTTCTTCCTCAGTATGCCATCAGTCTACAGACATTTGCAAATCATTGATCTAAACAACAATCAATTTCAATAAAAATAAAAACTACAGAAAAGCAGGCAAGCACAATAAATGCCACAGGCATTTACAGATATTTACAGGTATGTATTCAGCACTGTACCTTTCACTGAGATACCACAAAGGCCATATTCATCCATAAATATATTACCAGATTACCTATAATGAAACGATAAGATCAAAGAATCTTTGGGTTGAAAGGGACCTTTTAAGGTCATCTGGTCCAATCCCTCTGCAATGAGCAGGGACATCTTCAACTAGACCAGCTTGCTCAGAGCCCAGTCCAACCTCACCTTGAATGTCTCCAGGGATGGGACATTTACCACACGTCTGGGCAACCTGTTCCAGGGTTTCACTAACCTCATTGGGAAAAATCTCTTCCCTATATCTAGTCTCAATCAACCCTTTTTTAGTTTAAAACCATTACCCCTTGTCCTATTGCAACAGGTCCTGCTAAAAAGTCTGTCCCCATCTTTCTTATAAGCCCCCTTGAAGTACTGAAAATCTGCAATAAGGTCTCCCCAGAGCCTTCTCTTCTCCAGGCTCAACAAACCCAACTCTCTCAGCCTTTCTTCATAGGAGGTGTTCCATCCCTCGGATCATTTCTGTGGCCGTCCTCTGGATCTGCTCCAAGAGGTCCATGTCTTTCCTGTGCTGAGGGCTCCAGAGCTGGATGCAGGACTCTAGGTGGGATGTCACCACAGCAGAATAGAAGGTCAGAATCAGCTCCCTCAACCTGCTGGCCACGCTTCTTTGGATGCAGCTCGGGATACACTTGCCCTTCTGGGCTCCAAGCACACATTGCTGGCTTGTATTTAGTTTTTCATCCCTCAATATCCCCAAGTCCTTCTCAGAAGGTCTGATCTCCATCCCTTCATCCCCCAGTACATACTGATACCAGGCGTTACCACAATCCAGGTACAGGACCTTCCACTTGGCCTTGGTCAACCTCATGAGGTTCACATGGGCCCATTCCTCAAGCATGTCCAGGTCCCTCTGGATGGCATCCCATTCCTCAGGTGTGTCAACCACACCACTCTGCTTGGTGTCATATGAAACTTGCTAAGAGTGCACTTGATCCCACTGTCTATGTCACTGATGACAATATTAAAGAGTTCTGGTCCCAGTACAGATCCCTGAGGATCTCATCACCAATCTCCATCATTGAGCCGTTGACCACTACCTTCTGGATGTGACCATCCAAACAATTCCTCATCCATCCAACAGTGTACCCATCAAATCCATCTCTCTCCAATTTAGAGAGAAGGCTGTTGTGGGGGACTGTGTCAAAGGCTTTTCAGAAGTTCAGATAGGCAACATCGGTAGATCTTCTCTTGTCTGCTGATGTGGTCACTCTGTCAGCAAAGGCCACTAGGTTGGTCAGGCAGGCCTTGCTCTTCGTAAAGCCATGCTGTCTGTCTCAAATCACCTCCCTATCCTCTATATGCCTAAAGCATAACTTCTAGATGAATCTGTTCCATGATTTTCCCAGGCATAGAGGTGAGGCTGACAGGTCAGTAGTTCCCCTTGTTACCCTTTTTAAAAATGGGTGCAATGTTTCCCTTTGTCCAGTCTCCAGGGACTTCACCTGACTGCCCTGGGTTTTCAAATATCAGGGAGAGTGACTTGGCAACTACATCAACCAATTCCCTTAAGACTCTGAGATGCATCTCATCAGGTGCCATAGATGTATATATGTTCAGGTCTAGGAAAAATAGGAAATATTCAATGTATTTAAAAGCCCTGAAAAGCCTCAAACAAAAATGACACACACACAGAGTAAATCCCTACTATTATTGTGAAACAGTAATGAAAACCAAGTCTAACGATAAAACCCCTGAAACGGAAGCCACAGTAGATATAATTGAGTACTATACTTCCCACCCATTTTTCCCCTTTAAATCTAACGTTTCGCTTGAAAACAGTTACAGCACCACAATGGGCTCAAAATGAAAGCACTATGTTATAGTGATATGTACCTATAATAATAGCCAATATAAAATGTTGAAGTTATATTGCAGCATGATTAGCTTGGGTAACAGTGAGCATTCTCCTACCAGCAATAAAAGATAAGGCTGTCATGAACAGTTCTGCTTATTTGCCTTCTAATTTTACCATAAAATAATGGAAGCCAAGGACAGAAAAGCCTTTTGGGCTGCCTAGTTCATGTCACTGCCAATGAAGAATTGATCATTACAGTGTATTTTTTAGCATTGATGTTTCTTTGACCACTTTCCTTTGGATTGTCTTCTATATTATCAAACATGTCAGTGTGAGGAAGCTTTTGATGCCTGTTCTTAATTCCATCCTATTAATCGTAGTCATAACACCTTACACATCTGTAAATACTTCCTCTTTTTCTTGATGTGAACATCCAGGGACAGCTACAACCCTTGCTTTGTGGCTTGTAATGTCAAACCTTATCCAATGCTACCATCCCTTTCTGAGGAATTTAAACTTGTGACAAAATAATAAAAAAAAAAGTTAAGAGTTTCCTAGATTAGAACAGACACACTCTGTCTGTTTGGTTCAGAAGTTTGGAACTGTTCTATGTATCCTGCTGTACTATAAGACTCCTCCCTCTCTGTTGGGGATGCCTTTTTAAGTTGAGCATCACAATCCACCTTCATGTGTTTCCTTGCTGGCTTAGCTATCTTTAGCTACCTTAGTGGTTCAACAGATCTCTGAAAGTTACCTCCTGTGTTTTGGAACCTCTAGGACCAGAAGCCAAAGTAGCTTAGCAGTCAAGTCTGGCTGCTGGAGCAGAACATAATGAAGAGCAAAGTCCTAATGATACCTGCCCAAATGTTAATAATTTCCAACACCCAGAATAACCCTACGTAAAGCTGTTTAAGTATTTTCTAAGAATGCATGTGTTTTTAAAATATTTTATTTATTAAAAAAATGGAATGTATGCAATAGTTATTAAAAAGATGGTACTTTTGGCAAAATTTGCAAAGAAGGAAAGAATCAATCATTCCAAAATATTTAATAACATCAAGTGCCCATATTATGTCTGAGCCAGTTTTGTGACCTTAAACACATTCTGGGGATATTGCTGTCTGCCACAACTGCTCCATTATAGTATCCTGTGTACTCAAGATTTTATTTTCATTTCCATGGATTTTGGTTCTCATGAAAGGATAGAACTATAGCCACAAAGTCTATGAACCCTCTAAGTTTTCTCTTATTTCAGATTTTCTGCTTATGAAATACACAGGTACAGGGGGAAAAAAAGTCAGGAGAGCCATTTTAGAGGCTGACTCTCTGTAGGGAGATGCCTCTTAGCTGTTGGTGGCTGGAGAAGTGGCTGCCACACCACCGCTTCAGCCACTGCTCTAACAGCTTTGAGGTTGCTGGCCCTAGGACAGGCATTATAGAAACCTGGGCCTGCAAAATCCTGAATCCAGGAAATCTCAAATCTTTGGCTCACATTTTATGACTTTCATATTTCACACTTTATGATTTTCAAGTAGCATCTTAAAACAGATTCATTAGAAACACAGAGGAGGGTGAGAGGATCAGCTTTTGTGTTTTAAAACTTTGAAGAGCAGCAAAGGATCATGCCCTACTGTTCTTAAGCCACTGAAATATTCGGCCACCCAAGGAAGAGAGAGAGATAAGGAAAAGAAGGAAACTCATGATCTTTTTTGTTTGCATTTTCCCCCTTTTAACATTGCTTCTTTGAGTGAATATTCATTTAAATTATCCACGAGGCATTTCCAAAGAGCCATGTCTAAGATTTTCTGCTTAGATGATAGAAATGGGGGTGGTGGCATCATGTCAGCCCTGAGAGTCATCACTTTCTGAGCTGGTTATTTATTTCACCTACTGACTTACCAAAAATTCCTACAGAAGTATTTCTACAGCCAAAACCAGAAAACACAGCAGATCTAGATCTCCAATTGAATCAAGACCCCAGGCTCAAGATTAATATTTAGGGAAGACTGAGCAAAGGTGCAAGAGAGAGCAAAAGAAAGAAAGAAGGAAAAAGAAGGAAAGAAAGAGGAAGGGTGAGAGTGAGGAGAGAGACAGACAAAGACAGAAAGAAGCGGTATAAAAAAGAAGGTAGGAAGCAAAGACTTCCAGACAGGTTTTGGGGAGGGGGCTTACTGAGCGTAAGTTTTATCTGTACATGAAATATCTCAAGGCAGTTCTACTTCAGAAAAGAAAAAGGTGACATTCCTCAGATATTACTCTGCTTACAGAGGGAAACGTGTAGCTGTTCAGTCATTTATATATGTTTCCTACCTGAGACAGTACCAGATGGTGCCATGTAGTCTCAGGTTAATCATTGTGTGAGAGACCTGGGCTGGGAGCCAGACCCACTTCACAGTCAACTGTGAGAACAAGCGATGCTGAACCTTACATAAGATTCACAAGCACAGCCCTTGCATTTTAAGCAGACATCTGGTATGACATTTCATATTTATCTGCTATAAGGGTTCAAACTGAGCCAGAATGTGGCATTACAGCATGCTAGTCTTCTCCGGTATACTTATCAATTTCTGCAGAATACAAACTTTCATGAGAGAGAAGTCTTGTGTTCTTACTGTTCGGGATGAGAGTGTTCCAGGCAGGCAGCAATGCAGGGCTGAGTCTCAAAAAAACCAGATCAAAACAGTGATTTTGGGAAGCAACTGTCCTTTCACCGTGCCACGCAAATAAAAAGCATGAAACATGTTGCTGCAATTCTATTTTCCAAGGGCTTGGGCACATGAAGGGGCTCCCCACAAATTCATTTTGCGGTACAGAAAAAATTGCTTTTGGAACTATCACTCTGACTGCAGAGTCCTACTGCCCCCGTGAAACAGAACTTCAAGTGATTTAATCTGCTGCCAAAGTGCATAGTCAGGTTAGAGGTTATACGTATGCACTATGAAGGTGTTGGAGCGACAGAGAGATGGTTCAGCATTTAACTTTAAAGAAGGGGGGAATGTTTTCCTTTCACATCAATAGAATGTTCACTGTGACAAAGGTGATATTTTTGGCCAGCAGTATTTGCTGTGTCACCAGCAACAATAAAAACAGCTAGGGTTTTCTGAGACTTTTAAACTGAGAAAAGTATCAGCAGCTTCTCTTCTACACACGCACGCACTAATAGGTAATTACCCAAGCAAACAAAACAGAGCCATTATAATTTAAGGATAACGCCCATTCCCAAGTACTCCCACTCAGTGCATGATTATCCAGTGGAATTCCAAAGCTGAATAAATTCAGTGAAAGAGTACATCACTGAAATGCAGATGATGCACATAGACCTGGAACATTTAATTTTCTTCACTAAAATATTTTCTGAGACTCTTTTGATTTAGGAAGATATATTACCTTTTATTTTTTCTTTTAGTATTTAGGAAAAAAGTCTGATTTTGCCTTCTTGCAGATCAAGTTCAAATACTAAGTTTTCTCTTTATCTTATATGAGAATGTCATAGAAATTGAAGGGTCTGCAGTAGAAGTTTTCTACAGCAATGATTGGAGTTGAGTTTTTCCATTTATGCCTCATGTAATAACATTCTCATACTGTTTACACCCATTATGACTATTGGGCAGAACCCCATGTTGAGGAGAGTAGAACTACAGCACCTTAAAAGCAAAGCTGTCATAAGAATTATCTTTTTTTAATTAGTATCAGATATTCAGTACTACACTTCTTCAGCCCTGCAATATTTTCCCATCTCCTCCTTGCTCCCTTTGGGGTGTCTGCTGTGTTGGTTTTGTACAAAATAACACTTCTGATAGAACTCACAGACAGGTGGTCATCTGTTGAAGTAGCAGATTACAATCTGGCCCAAAGTTTTTACATAAGTGTACATAAACAGAAATACATATATATGTATATATCTTTATGTATATGTATTAAATATATTAAATTCCCTTGCAAACATTGTATTTTTTCCCGTTCTCACCATTTGACCATTCTTAAAAATGCTCTTAAAACGTTGCCATAATTCTTTGTAACAGCTACTTGACATTTTATAATACATACTTTATTTATCTACTGTCTTGCACAGATTAAAACTTTTGAAAAGTAGGTAATTAATAAAAAAATATCCTGAGCACATGGCAGAGATTTAAAATAGTTACATTCACAAGAGAACTATTATATTAATGGAGTGTGTCCAAAGAAGGGCAACAAAGCTGGGGGAGGGTCTAGAGCACAAGTCTTGTAAGGAGCAGCTGAGGGAACTGGGATTGCTTAGCTTGTAGAAAAGGAGGCTGGGGGGAGACCTTATCACTCTCTAGACTACCTGAAAGGAGGTTGTAACGAGGTGGGTGTTGGTCTCTTCTCCCAAATAACAAGCAATAGGACAAGAGGAAACAGCCTCAAGCTGCACCAAGAGACGTTTAGATTGGATCTTAGGAAAAATTTCTTCACCAAAAGGGTTGTCAAGCATTGGAACAGGCTGCTCAGGGAAGTGGTTGAGCCACCATCCTTAGAGGTATTCAAAAAGACCTGTAGATGTGGCACTTACTTAGGGACATGGTTTAGTGGAGGATTTGGCAGTGCTAGGTTAACAGTTGGATTTGATCTTAAAGGTCTTTTTAACTTAAATGATTCTGTGATTCTATATTCCAGTCAGAATGGAGTCCCCATTGTGTTAATTGCTGTACAATCTCAATTCAAAGACAGACCCTGCTCTGTAATGCTCGCAGGCTAATTAACAAGAACAATAGAACATGACTTATTTTCATTGATACTGGGACACTGAGGCCCCGCTCAGACTCACACCAAGCTTAAGCATAAGACTCCCACTAACATTAATAGGCATTGAAGCAGGTCTCCACTGTGAATCAACTAATTTTGTGAACTACCAAGCACACAAGCAAGCGTAATGTGAGGAAGGGAATAAACAAAAAGAAAAAAGAAAAAAGTGCTAGAGTGTCACAGAACGTACTTTGTTCATTTATTTTGACAAGGCTAGTTTAAATAATTTATGAAACTTCATAGTAACACTAATGAATTTAGCGTTCAAGTAATGAAGACTTGATAATGTGGGGTCTTCATTATAACATTCTGCCACTAAGCCTTTGATTAAAAGATTAAAAGAGATGAAGCCTCCAATTCATTTATTTCTTTATTTTCATAAGTTCATTTTGTTTGCAGATTAGTACATTGAGAATTTCCTATTGTAACTTATTGCCCCTGGCTCTGTAACATGAGACACTGCAAGACTATATCTGATATATCATTTTACATGCCTACCATAAATGACCTTGCTACTCTACTGGAGTCTGGAAGATAGAATTAGATGTCTAAATTTGTTTTAAAAGACGTATTTTCAACTGTGTGCCTAAGTGAATAAGCTGTGCCTTTCCTTTCTCTCTTCCTGGTCCCCATACCCTGCATCCTCATATGCACAGTGACACAGAGGTGGGTAACTAGGGCAACATTGTTGGCTAAATCAGTAACCTGATGTTTGAAATACTTACCTGGACTATGAGTGTAGAGGGCTTCAGTCTGCTATGGCTAAATAGACTGAAACAATTTCCTCAATAAATGCTAAGCCACATAGGAGTTACTGCATGAAAAACAAAAAGTGTGACAATGAATTGCCTAATTTTCTCTATCAGAATATCAGTAATGATCTTCTCAATATATGATATGCTTTTTAAAAAAGATTAAAAAACTCACGTTCCAGTTAAGAAATAGGCTTCTAAACCTTGTAACTTTCAAAGTAATTATTTGTTTCTGTAACCAGTCTTCTTGGAGATTTGTTGTCTATAAAAATGGATTAAAAAGCTACCACACATTTGATCCTATTTAAATCAGTGGGACTCTTCTCTGGGTTTGGATGACAACCCAAATAACCGTCAGTAGTTCCATGGGAGCTAATGTGTTAACTGGGAAAGCATCTGCTCACAAGCACATCTGTAATGATGACTGTAAGCTTCTAATAAGTGAAAGAACTGTAAAAGTAAATGATCCATACATGTTCTTGAAGGAACCCTGCTGTCATTAAGATCGGCCTCTGCATGGATACATCAATAGTATAGTTACAAATTCTGTTGCAGGTCACTTCATCTTCTAGGTTATGTGACAGAGAAAGACAGAACTTATCCTGGAGTGCAGGATAAAATGATTTCACAGAGGAAGCCATCATCCATCTAGATTTCGAAGGGTAAAAAAAGAAAAAAAAAAGAAAGAAGAAAAACCCCCTGTAGTTTTGTAATCCACCATTTTAATAGCTCTGATTATGTACATATAGAGATTATATTAAACTATTTCTGTACATAATCATAACATTCTAGCTTAATCTTACTAAGTAGTAGTCACTGTACACAACAGGTATATTTTGGTCACAGGATTGATTAATTTTCAATGGGAAAATATTTTGAAAAATTTAGGGTTTTTTCATTACTGAATGAGACTCAAAAGTTCTATAGGAAAAATAAGACTTGGACAGTTTCTTTTTAATCCTGGAAACCTTCTATCTTAGAACTTCTCAAATTTTGTAATTCTACAATCTGTAGATTTTTTTATTTAACTTGGAATTTTTCCTACATCGATTTTTCTTATTTAGCTATTATATTTGCAGTATATTGCTATAGCTGTATGCTACTGGTTCTGCAAGCCACAATACAGTGGTTAAAACACTGCTTTTATTTTTTAAAACATTAGGAATCTGCATCTCACCAAATTTTTATACTTTTTGTTTCTGCTTTTTTTTTAACTGAATGGTTGGCATTCATGATATTTATTAAATTTTAAACAGCTTCTATTTAAATGTGTCAATATCTTATTATGAGCATAAAATGCTATAGCCAGGCAAAATTACGACAAACTGACATAAAATTCAGATAGAGACATATTGTCAAAGCAAAGGCTTGTTGGCTTCATATGGGGCATCTAATTGTAAGTACTCTCAAAGATACCACAGCATGCTCTATCATAAAGCAAGGTTCGATTCTGCGTCTGGTGGAAGAATTAGCAGGGAAACGCCGATGTGAACATTCTCCTTGGATTCAATAGGAATACAGTGCTCATTTTGGATGGGATTCAAGTCACTTAACTGCAACCATTGAAAAATCAAACTTCTGGTCTAAGTAAGTTATCTAAGCTCCCACAAATGGTAGCGAAGCGTTCAGCACAGACATGGGGATTCATCACACTCTGAAATAGTTGTATACAATAGGTCAGCTGAATACTCTATTAGGATGTTTTTAGCCTCCATTGACTGTTGAGGGAGTCAAGAAAACTACTTGCCTGCACTGTCCACATTCAAAACTGGCAGTCATTATATCTCAGGACTATTATCTACCGTTAATAATACTACAGAAATAGACACATTATTATGAGAAGGCTTGAGGTGTCAGCTTTGCTAGTTGTACCAGATCTCCCAAGAGAGACAAGATGCATCATGCACCATCCCTTTCGACACCTACTAATATCTTTATTGATCTTGCTGATTTTACATCTTCAATCATTACATCAATGAAACTAAACAATGAAATAGAATAGAGTTACATAATTGGATCTGAAATACCATGTAACTTCTCTAATTGTGTGAGTGAAAGGAGATGCGTATATCTGCAGCTCCAGGAAGGAATATTCCCTGTAACTGTAAGACATCAAGACAACAATTATGCTTTGTGTTGTATATAGATAAACATTGGGAACCAACAGCCTATCTTAAGTTACGTGATGAAGAGACAATAACTCCAAAATATACAAATAAATGTGCATGTTGCATTTTACAACACAACACCCTGCACAGAACTAGACTAGGAACTGTTCTGTTTTAAAAATTACTGAGATTTCAAAAATTTCTTAATGATTTTGAAGAAAGGAGAGAGACACTGTCCTATGAAAGCAAACTGCAAACCCACAGATTGCTACAGTCACTGCAGAACACTTGCTCTAAACAAGGATCTTGAATATTTGTTTCCCCTTTTATGAATTAGTGTCTTAACCATCACGTCTTTCACTTTCATTTTCTGAGTTTACCCAGCCTCCTGTCCTGAAGCTCCAAGCTGATTTCTGGTGACAGAGGATGCACGTAGCATCCCCTCAGCTTTCCCTTTTCAATGGTTCATATGCTGTAATAGACTTGCTGTTCATTCTCATACGTGTAGTTCCGAGAGATCTTTAACGCTGACAAGTTCTATGAAGTATGGCATTGCATACAGGTGGACTCGCCTATGTATTTACTCAAATACATTTCCTCCTATGTCACACACAAATAGAAAGGGACAAGCTTGGCAAAGCTGGCCTTACAGATTTAAATAACGAGTGACCAAGTGGTTGTTGCTTGTCTATTCACCACTGAAAGGAAACATGCCTCCTGAGAGGCAAATCCAATCTCAATTCCAGCTCTGTTTTTCAGCTTGAAAATAGGCCCATTTACTACCCTCCAGGGACCATGAGATAAACATTAACCCAGGAGCACAGTATTTTTAATACAGTTAATTTTTATCTCTGTAACAGAGAGTACCATAAATGTTTAGGTTTGGTCTAATGCAGAATATCTGAGTACAGCCGATGACTTATAATCCTCACTAACATTTTTCACTTTCTGGAAATCTACTTGTATCAAACTAATAATTTTAGGAGAGAAATATTTGCTTTCCACTCCATCAGTATGCAGATATAACTGAAAATTAAAAACAAGCTATGTCCATGTACAGTAGAAAATAATACACAACTTTATTTGAGAATTAAAAATACCCCAAAACTTTAAAGATACCATAGATTCCCTTTCTTTTATTTTAACATTTAAAGCATTTTTTTTCCTTTCTAGAAAAAACTTCATGTAAGGGTATGTTGCTTTTTCCAGCTTTTAAAAAATACTTTTCCTAAAGGCTGACATTCAAATCCCTAAAACTAAAATCACAATAAGTTTTTTTCATATCCACATAACATCAGAAGAGGTTCTGCTGTAATACAATGCAATATGCATTTATTAAGAGGGCATTATGATAATTTATTTAGTGAAAAGATGATGAACCTTCTGCAACAATCATATTTTTTTACACATTACTAAAAGGAATAGCCAAAAACAATCTTCCTTTAGGACTCAAAGTGATTATGTGACGTTTATAAGAGAGATACTTTTAAAAATATTTTAGGGTAACCTTTGTGTTCCTTCCTTATCATTAGATGACAACAGCAAGAACTTCACGCATCAGAAAACAGTGTGAGGAACATGTGCATAAGGGAAGACCAAGACTTTGATGTGACCAGACAGAAACTCTCCTAAAACCAATCAAGAGGAAGATAATGGACAATGGGGCTGCTGCAGCCAGTGTCATTAACCCCTAACAAAATCAGCACAAAATTCAGTGCAAATGAAAACTCATGTGAGATCATCTCCTTTTTCTCTCCTGACTAGAATGAACAACAGCCCTGCAAGTAGGATTAAACAGCAGTGAATTCTCCTCCGCATATCCCAGGAAGGATGCCAGAGGTACGTGGGAAGCGGGGCACAGGATAGAGAAAGCACCTAACAGAGCAGCAATAGTAGACTAACAACAAAAATTGTTCACCTTGTTACAGTTTTGGCTTTTAACAGCCTACTGAAAAATGCTTTTGTTTGCTTATTTGTTATTCCCCCTTCTCCAGGGGCTTCCTGTTCTCAGATGGCTCCTGAGTCAAGGCAGAACTCTGCAGAACCTCCTCACCTGTGGTGGAAGTCATCTTCCCTAACTGCAACAATCTGAAAACTCAGTGTTTCATTTAAGTTAGTCACCTAGGCTTCCTCGACACATACCTCCCATGGCAGTTCATCTCCTTCTGAGAGAACTGACTAAAGTAACACAAATTAATTACTCTGTACTGGTGCCTGTTAGTGGGAGCCTAACTGACTAAATAAGACATCTGGCTGTGAGATGGAAGCGGGAGAGGAGAATGATCCCACCCCTACTGCCACGGAGGAGACTGATGGGGCACTGGGGCAGAGAAAAGCACAAATGGCCCTGGAAACCTCTGCAATCTGAGACCAAGGTATGTCCAAGCTGAATGTGACACATTCCAGGCAAATGAAGGAACTTTACAGCTATTTATTTCACCTGCATCCCGTTGTTGGGAGCTGTACCATGGGACAGAATGATCTGGTCTGTGTTTATCACATCACATTGGTTCATGAACCATGCAGGGACCATACTCAGGACTGAATTTCAGGCTTTCTGCTGGAGCAAGGTCCTTATACACTATGCATTAAGTGGCAGAAAAGCAATTTAGGGAGATCTCTCTCAGTTGAGACAGCCTTGTTTTCCTGAGGGTCTAAAGATGTGCAAACTGAAAATGGGAGATATGGGTAGGGGCACATAGTGCCTTTTCATTTCACTTGAAAAAAAACCAAAAAATTTTCTTTGGCACATATATAAATATGCTGAAAGATCACCACGGACGTTACTGCTAAAAAACTTATTTTGCTTTAGAGTCTGAAATCACCATTTTTGGTGATATCCCTTCGTTTGCCTTGCAGGCTACAGCAGAAAGTGATTTTGATGTAATAATGTAGAGCTAAACACAAAAAAATTCAAGTAAATTCATTTTTGGATGCATTTATTTACAAAACAAGTACAGGATGTTTAGCATCTTCCCCTTTGGCTTTATTTATAAGGCATTCATTCTCTCTCCACAGGTGAATGAAAACAAAGAGGCTCACACAACCTGTTTACAAATATGTCCTGTTTTTATCTATGATTGCTTCACAGTGCTGCTGTGCTTCTCTGATGTGCTGGGCTTCAGTCACAGCCCTGATACAAGCAACACGTTACTTTCCCAACCAAAGAAAATGTAATTTTAAGCAAGCTTGTCAACAGTAGGGCCCAGCAGGCAGGCAAAGCAAGGAATCCAAAAGAAGGTCAGATATCCTGGTATTTCGCTGCTAGCAGAGAAGATTAGAAGGTAACACATCTCATTTGTAAGAAATGAATCAAATCTGGTAAGTGCAATGAGTCCTCAAAAGTTTATGGTGGGAGGGAGATTGTCATTTAACATAAAACTAGTGGCAGTAATAAAAACCTATGTGGAAGCGATCTGCTGCTTGGCACAGAATACATGATGCTGCTCCATGACCTGAAAGTCAGCCTTAGGCTTTTTGTACAAAAATGTTTTTGGATTCTTACAGCCGTGATCCTGTAAAGCCTGTTCTCGCTTCCTCTCTCACCTGCCTCTTCTCCCTATCTACTTGTTTCATTCACTGGATGGGGTGATGTTCCTTATTTTTCTGCTTCTTGCTGACACCAAATTATCGATCTACCTTCCACCCACTCGATAAAAAAAGACAACAAACACCAGACAGAAACCACCATTTACCAATTCATTATTGCCTCCAGAAATAGGAAAAAATCCAGCTTTTTTTCCTCTTAGAAGGAATTTGCCTTGTCAACATAACAAACAACAATTAGAGCTCCCTAAACTTTAGCAGTAGCATTACTTTCATGTTCTGGAAATCTACAGTTACCGGCTTCATAAAAAAAACTTCATGAGATGGTTCAATTTCTTCTCAAGTACTGGGAATTCCTTACTGAAGGCAAAGTTGAGGTCTGTTTTTACTGAGACTGTGTGTGAGTGTCTGAAATCTTCAAATCTTCATTCACTTTGTGTCTTAATGCTGTGTTACCGTAACAGGTGTAACAGAGTACACATAGTCTCTGCTGAATCAGAAGGGCAGTTAATACAGTTTGCATTCTGAGACAATGAACGGCATTATAAGCAGGAAAAATAAGGCTCTCTCATACTGTCTCCTTTTCACTGCTTATAAATTTGTTTAATTTTAACTGTTTAACCTGAATTATTTCATTCTGGGGTTTTGCCAAAGAACTAAATGTTATTATAATTTTTTTTTCCTGTTATAAAAAAAGCCACACAGATGGGGTGTTTGGGGTTTTTTTGAAAAAAAATTTGTAAAGGGTGTCACTGGACCAGCCAGATGCAGCAGAATTCTAGATTCCTCTTTCTTGGATGCTGAAGCTCAGCTAGGTGCACTCTGGGAATCTCTCTATCCCACTCTCATGCAGGTAGCTGCTGCTGTCCCCGTGTTTGCAGGTTCAGCCAGCGTGTACCCCAGAGACAGATGCACACACGCCCTACATACACAGAGAACACTGTGGCCAGGTACATGGACTGCCACAGACAAGAACTGCCCTCCACAACATCCATGTATAACACTACCAAAACTCACAAAGAGCCCTCCACAACATCCTGGATCCTGGCCCCCATCAGGCAGCAAACCTCTCTAGATGACTGGTTGGGTTCCTCTGTCTAATGCATCAGGGAGTCACCAATGATGATGACTCACCATTTCTTCCAGGTAGTCTTGCATGGTTTAAAGTTAAGTGAACCAGGTTCTTTGCTTGTAAGTACATCTGGCTTCCTTTCGACTTCAAGGGTGGTGAACCTGTTTTACAGCTGTAAGACCGCAGGTCGGGCAGGAGCCTTACTCTTGGTGTCTGGAGTCAGAGTTTATCCTTCCCCTGCTCCAGAGGTTTCTCTTACCTTGATAGTGGGGTTCAACACTGCTTGCTCTTCTTTTGCAAATGGAGGCTTAAAGCTCTTCAAGCTCTGTCAAGTCTCAGAGATGATCCTGTCTGTCTCCCTTTCATCTTTGCCAATGCCGTGCAGCCTATTCACTTCTTGCCATAACTCCTCCACTTAGCACAGCTCCTCTAAGGCAGCTCAATTCCTTCAGGACAGAGGTGCTTCTCTCCTGGCTTCATAGTGAGGCCCCAGTCACTCCCTCCAGCCTGGGACTTGGAGGACTGTATCTACCACCGGAGTTTCAGTCTGCATCAAAGCCTCTGCCCTACCTGGGAAACCTGCTCCAACATCTGCTGGAGAAACTTCTCTGTGGCACGTTATCACTGTCTGAGACTGTTACAGTGGCATAGTTTCAACTGAGGTCCCCTTCTTCACACTCTTCTGCACAAACTACTGCCTTTGGAAGCTGTGTTCTGGGTCCAGCTCTTACTATAGGCCTCTCCTGAGCACCGGCTGAAGGGTGCTGGACCTTCCCTAATCGGGGGCAGCTGCAACAAAGGCTTCAGGCACCCTGGGTCAAGGGCAGCTGATCATGTTTAACAGAAGCTACTAGAGCTTCCTTTTGCCTACACCCTTGTAGCTCCTCTTTACCTCATCCTTGTCTGACAGCAGCAGGCATCCTCAAGTTTCTCAGAGGCTTCCAAGTGTTTTCCAATGATCTTAGAGCTTTTCCCCAGAAGATCTAGAAGTTCCCAAAGCAGAACCCAGACGCTGCTGCACAGCTGTTGTATCTGTTGGCTGACTCTGTTAGCTACGTGCTCATGCATACACCCACAGTCAGAGATTCCTCAAGTATTAGGATGGGCTCTGACTCTACCTGGACCCTGGGTCCCTTTCCCAGGCACTGACTCAGACTCTGAGTCTTTCCTGATGCAGGTCTCCTCTGACCTGCCAGCTAGTCCAGCTTAAAGTTTGCTAGCAAATGACACATATACACACATGCACACAGAATTGTATTTATAGGGAAAATATTAACATACCCAGGTCTTTTTAGTTGCTGACCTTTAGACCTCTCAGACACGCATATTTCCTTGTCTCTCCACATAGATCTGTAAGTCCTTTCAGTTCAGCCCTCTTCCGGCTGCTGGCATGTAGACCTTGCAGCATTCACACATAAGGGATAGGGAGTGAGTTTACACAGAAGAAATGGTCGGTAAAAGGATTTAATAAGAAGACAGGCAGCTGGTCCCTTTATCCTCCTCCTCCTCTCTATTTTCCTGTGTTTGTTTCTGCTGAATCCACCCTGATCCTTCCCTTTCCCGAAGTTGTCCTTTCCCCTGAAAAAAGGTTTACAAAATAGCACAAGCCCACTTTTTTTAATATCTGATAATACTGATGTTAGTCTTGTTTTTCCCTTCTGATCAGTTACAAGTTCAGGCTGACTCTCTTCAAGGCTATCTCTGAGCCGTGCCTTTAATGAACTGGTGGCTAAAGGATTTTGGTCTTTGTCATCTTCATTGTCACTTTTCTAGATATACGTTATTTCTTTTAAACTGAAGAGTCCTTAAATAGGTAAATCGGTGAATGAGATGCTCTCTCAGTCCACATACCTTTACAGCTTTTTTTTGCCTCTATATTTTAGAGGAAGCCTTGGCTATCTAGCATTGGCAAGACAACAGCGCTGCTTTGAGGAACACCCTGTTAATTTTGGGCACAGAAATTTCCCCTTCTTGCGGTCAAGCTATAAGCTTTGGATGCTTACGCAGTTTGGCTGTGCGCAGCAGAGATCAGACCGCAGCTTTCTGCCTGCCCCACAAGGGCTGTGCTCTCCTTCAGCTGCTGCTCCCCACTGAGCTGCAGATGTTGCATCCCCGCAGCACCAGAGCATGATCCCTCTGCACGGCGGGTTGGTCTCCCCTGCAACCCCACAGCCCACGAAGCAGCTGTGAGCAAAGGAAACTATCTCTGTGGTCTCACTGCTCCCTCTTTTGGAGTCTAGCAAGAAAGAAATATTGTGGCAGGGGAAAAGAAATCGGGCGGAGGCAAAGGAAGGAGGGTGTGAGGAGAGCAGGAGAGCAGGGATAGATGTCCAGAGCAGTCTCCAGGAACAGAGCACACTGACAGGAGAGGGTAGGACATGGAAACTAGGGCTTGCAGGAGCTGGCAACAGAGACAAAAAGAAGATTGTGTCTGGGAGGGGAAAGCTGTGGCAGAAATATGGGACAAGGGTAAGAGAAGGGGCTGAAGTGGGATTAAAAGCTGGGGAAGAGAGAAAGATTTCATTTTATAGCAGTGTAAATTAGGAATTTGAGCAGAGAGGGACTAGAAAGGAGAATAAATGGGAATAAGGTCTGGAGAGCCTAAAACTAGTACGATGAATTCCTCACTTTGTTCTCTAATTATATCCTTTATATTTTGGTCTCAACAGTACTACCTGTGAAACAGCTGTATAATTCAATTCTTTGGTAAAATCCACATCTCATTTTATTCTCATGGTTGAGCCACATGCAATGCAACAACCTTTGCAACAGTAACCTAGCAGTTACTGCTGTGCTGGCTTTGGCTGGGATAGAGTTAATTTCCTTCATAGTGGCTTGTATGGGGCTATGTTTTGGATTTATGCTGAAAACTGTTAATAACACAGGGATGTTTTCATTATCATTGAACAGGGCTTACACAGAGTCAGAGTGTTTTTTGCTTCTCACCCCACCCCACCAGCGAGCAGGCTGGGAGTACATGGGAAGCTGGGAGGGGACACCGCTGGGACAGCTGACCCCAGCTGGCCAAAGGGATATTCCCTACCATACAACGTCATGCTCAGTTTATAAAGCTGTGAGAGAAGAAGGAAGGGGGGGACATTCAGAGTGATGGCGTCTGTCTTCCCAAGGAACCATTACACGTGATGGAGCCCTGCTTCCCTGGAGATGGCTGAACACCTGCCTGCCCATGGGGAGTGGTGAATGGATTCCTTGTTTTGCTTTGCTTGTGTGCGCGGCTTTTGCTTTCCCTATTAAACTGTCTTTATCTCAACCCATGAGTTTTCTCACTTTTACCCTTCTGATTCTCTCCCCCATCTCACCTCCCATTGCTGGGGGGGAGTAACCGAGTGGCTTCATGGTGCTTAGTTGCCAACTGGGGTTAAACCACAACAACTGTTCACCACTAGTCATATGCAAAACTTTCTTAGTAATTTTTCAGTTTAATAAAAGAAATATGCCAAGAGTCCCACAGCCCATGTTAGTAGATGTGTGCAGTAGGTATTGCAGTCCTAGTGTTAACCAGCCAATAATTTTTCTTTCTTTTCCCTAGCTAGAGATATTTCTCTTGGAGCTATTTTCTTTTTGCTTGTTTTTAAGTAAATGTCTGACAGTTCTGGGCTCACTTGCAATAGCTATTTTTTTATTTGTTTTGTTTTTCTCTCTTACAAACACTTCCCCTGATGCCTTGCTGACCTTTTGAATTCTCTCTTTCTCAGCAGCTTCATTTTAGGAAGAGAATCCTCCCAGACATCCCCCACTCCCCCTCTCTCTTCTGACCAAGTACTGGGTGAATAGATCCATATTAGGAACAGCAATGCACTGCAATTCAGTCACTTTTACCGTGAGCTATCTATTAAGTATAATTTTTCCTCAAGACTTTCCAAGGTGCCACAAGTAAATAGCTGAAGTAAATGTCAAGCTGCCTTCCAAATTTCAAGACAGGACCAGGAAAGATTTCAAGGACATTACAAGGACTATTACCTAATTATATTTCATAGGCCATAGTACATAATGACTGAGTTCTGCAAGTGTATTGGTATTTTTAAAGGTGGAGGTATGAATTTAGGTATACCTATTCTTACGTGTTTTCCTCTAACTTTTTTTTCCTTCCTGCTAGCTTAAGCCTGGTCTACCTAAGGATTGTTCTGTAATACAACTATATTTTTAACTGGCATGATTATTGTTATTTTTAAACAATATAATCCATGCAGAAAGAAAAGCTCTGAAGAGCCAATATAACTGTAACAGAATGCATGTGCACCGAGGTAACACAGTCCTCTACCTTTCTAGGATTTTAGTTATATGTTACTAATTTAGGACAGGTGTTACTGTCCTTCTACTCTGCTGTGGTGAGACCCCACCTGGAGTCCTGCATCCAGCTCTGGAGCCCTCAGCACAGGGAAGGCATGGACCTGTTGGAGCGGGTGCAGAGGAGGCCACCAAAATGACCAGAGGGATGGAACACCTCTGCTGTGAGGACAGGCTGTGAGAGTTGGGGCTGTTCAGCCTGGAGAAGGGAAAGCTCTGGGGAGACCTTATTGCAACCTTCTAGTACTTCAAGGGGGCTTATAAGGAAGATGGGGACAGACTTTATCAGGGCCTGTTGCAATAGGACAAGGGGTAATTGTTTTAAACTAAAAGAGGGTAGACTTAGACTAAATTTAAGGAAGAAATTTTTCCCAATTAGGGTGGTAAAATGCTGGCATAGGCTGCCCAGAGAGGTGGTAGATGCCTCATCCCTGGAGACATTCAAGGTCAGGTTGGATGGGGCTCTGAGCAGCCTGCTCTAGTTGAAGATGTCTGTGTTCATTGCAGAGGGGTTGGACTAAAATGGCCTTTAATTGTCCCTTTCAACCCAAAGATACTATGATTCTATGATTTTATTGTTTTATTATAGGTGATCTGGTAATATCTTTATGGATAAATATGGCCTTTGTGGTATCTCAGTGAAAGGTACAGTGCTAAATACATATCTTGAAGCTTCATTTCATTAATAAAGGGGAAAAAAAAGACAAGAGGTGTTAAAAGAAAAACCTTTTCAAACTTGTATGGTTATCAAATTCATAGTGTTTACTAGAAATTCATATTCAAACTTTGATTTTTCCTCTATTAGTCATGGTGGATTCTTGTTTTGGAAAGTGAGAATGGCTTATTCTAATTCTTAAAATATACCCTCCCTTTGCATAAACAAAGATTTAGTCTACTTTACTGTCTCAGAGTATAGAGATTCTCTCACTAGTTAATTGAGAGAGATAAGCAACTCTAATAAATTTAGATTAATCCTATTTATTTTAGGAAGGAGTAAAGATGCCTCTCTCCTTCCATTAATGACAGAGCACCTAAATAATTCACTCTGATTAGACAACTGACTTCTAGATGGCTAAAGTTAGATGAGATGAATCTTAACTTTAAACCTCCTGCGTCTGTTGTTTCAACTTAATCTCTTGCAAGTTACAAGCTAAGGACTGAGCTGGACTAGAATACTCTTTAAAAAGAAAAAGCTTCCATTACATCACATGATTTTTGAGCCATATCCTCTATCCTCTCACAGGAAAACTCTCTTTCTCCATTAAATTCTGCTCTGTCATTATCTTCTTTGTATAATGAGGAGAATGACACAGAGGCACTCTGATCTGAAATTCTATTACTTTTCCCTTTCTGTGGCATTTCACCTTAAGACCATTACAAAAACCAAAACAGAATTCTCTTTTCTAGTCTACAAAAAACATTGTACAGATTTAGACTTTTGGATTTTGTAGCAGCAAATACTGTTTTTTTTTACTAGAATATTGTAATGTGTTAATAAAGCCCAATTCTATCATTTCATGTAAATCTAATATCACAAATACACATACAATATGGTAAATGGTATAAAACATTTTAAAGCATAATTGGAATATTATTAATAAATAAAAGAGCTGCTACTCACTAAATCTATTGTTGTCACAGAAATTCTTCCCTTTGTTGATACTAGATATTTACATTTAAATGTGAGGCTTTGGCTTAGTTTTTACACTGTTCCACATTAATGTATTTTTGCAAACATATTCCCCTAAGATATGTAAAACTATTGAAACCACAGTCCTATTTTGGTTATCAGTGGTTCCCTGTCAAAATGGAAGGAAGCTGATATTTCATCCTGTGCCCAGTTCCACTCAAATATTTAATCAATGACTTAGTTGATGGATGACAGCCCAAAGCTGGGAGGACCTGGAATGATGTTGAAGGGCAGGATTCAAAGATTCAGAATTATCTTGACAAATGAGGGAAACATTGGGAAAAAGTTGAACAGGGACAAATACAAAGTCAAGGCTAATACAGGATAAACCACTTAACATTTTTCTGGAAAAAAGATTTGGGAATTGCATTTAATTACAAGCTGAAGAAAGAATAAGGTCAGTGTCCTGATAGCAGGTGAGGAGCTGGGAGCATTTTTGATAAACTAATGGTAGTAGGAGAATCCCACAGATGAACAAGAAGCTCCAGACAAAAGTCAAAGACTGAAAGGGTAATAGAAATGGAAGAGGGAAGGGGAGACCAAGAAGGAATATAGATACAGTGTCCAAGACTGCAGGAATGTGATTAAGAAAGCCAAAGCTCACCTGGTGCTGAATCTGATGACTGCTTTGAATGGCAGTGAGAAAGCCTTCTACAGATACATCAGCAGCATAAGAAAGACTGGGGAATATGTGGGCCTGCTGCTGAAGCTGACAGAGGACCTGGTGACAAACAATGTGGAAAACCCCGAGCTACTCAATGCCTTCTTCACCATGAGCTTTACTAGTAAGATTTGCCCTCAGTCATTCCCAGTCCCTGTGACCAATGGGAGAGTCTGGAGCAAGGAAGACTTACTTGGCTGGAGGAGGATTCTCTTAAGGAACATTTAAGCAAACTGAACATACACAACTCAGTAGGCCCCGATGGGATATACCCACAAGTGCTGAGGGAGCTGTCTGCTGTCATTGTGGGACTCAACAATCCTGAAAGGCCATTCTGTTTGGGGAAGGTTCCTTGAGGGCTAGAAGAAAAAAAAAGTTACTCCAATATTCAAGAAGGACAAGAAGGAGAACCTGGGAAACTACCAGCTGGTCAGTTAATGCCTGGGAAGGTGATGAAGCAAATTCTGCTGGAAAGCATTTCAAAGCAGGACAATAAGGTACTTGGGGGTAGTCAACATGGATTTATGAAGGTAAAATCATGCATGGTCGACCTGACAGCCTTCTATGAAAAAATGACTAGCTCAATGGATAACGTGAGAACAGCTGATAAAGTTTATCGTGACTTTAGTAAAGCTTTTGACACTGTCTTCCACATAACTCTTACTGTCACACTCATGAATGGACTAGATAACTGGACAATGAGGTGGACTGAAAACAGGACTAACTTCCAGGCTTGACAAGCAACACAAAATCCAATTCAGTCAATATTCAGTGTTATAACCCAGGGATCAATACTCTTTGAGAAGAGGCTCTTCATTAATGAAATGGATGATGGCACCAAGTGGACCCCCAGCAAATTTGCAGAAGATACAAAGCTAGGATGATTGGTTGATACATAGGTAGTTGTGACACCTTTCAGAGGAACCTTGATGAGCTGGAGAAACAGGCAAAAAGGAATCTCATGAAGCTTAACATTGTGCATTGCTGGCAGGTCAAGGGAGGGGCTCCCTTGCCTCTACTCAACCCTCATGAGATACATCTGGAGTGCTGGGTTCAGTTCTGGGCTCCCTAGTAAAAAAGAGACATGGATATATTGGAACAAATGTAGCAAATGGCAGCAGAGATGATTAAGGGGCTAGAGCATCTGGCATACAAAGAGGGGCTGACAGGGTTGGGATTGTTCATCCAGGTGGCTCAAGTGGGATCTTATCCATGTGCGTTAATATCTGATTGGTGGGAGTAAAGAAGTTGGAACCAGACTCTTCTCAGTGGTGCTCACTGACAGGAGGAGAAGGAACATACTAAAGTATGGGATACTCAACTTAGACTTAAGGAAACACTTTTTTGCTGTGGGGGCGGCCAACCACTAGAACAAGTTGCCCAGAAAGGTTGTGGAGTCTCCATCCTCAAAGATACTCAAAACCGTACTGGACACGGCCCTTAGAGACCTGCTCTAGCTCACCCTGACAACCTCAACCATACTATGATTCTGCAACTGTGAACAAATTCAAATGCCACAGTACAAATTTGGTGGGTTATGTTACATTTCACCTCACACAATGCACTGTTCTACTTCCTCTGAAGTAAAGCATCTATATCTTTTCACAGGCATACCCAGTTTTTGTTTATTAATATTAGTTTTGTATTATTTAGATAGCTGCTTAATTTTATTGTTGTTACCTAATTTGGAGGAAAACTTACATGTTGATTTATGCTGTTATTTTGTTTCTAGTCCTGGAACTTTTTTTACATTTTTACTTTCTAATTGCTTGAAGAAATTAGTAGGACATGGCAAATCAATTGCAAAATGATAGCATAGTCCTTTTCTTATCAATTTAATTTTTTCATATTTCATAACTTTTTATTTTAATTTGATCTGTTTTCCTTAATTATCTGTCAAAGTTATGTTACATTGCCTGTGTACACATATTGAAGTGGTGTAATTACCAAAGCAGGTGGAGTTATTTTTTTGTAAAAGACAAAAATGCAGAACTAGGGACATTAAACTAAAAAAAAAAAATGTAGTCTGAATATTAGAGTTAAGTTTTTAAATGCTTGATTTTTTAGATTATATTGACCCCAAAAATTAAGTGGAAGCTCATTTGGTTATGTGGTTTCAGACAATGCTGGGTATTCCACCATATCAAAAAATAAGATTTTGTAAGGTATCTAGACTAGGTCGTGTAATTTTTGTCAATATATAAAATGAACACCACTAGAAATTTTTGTCATCTGTACTGAAAAACTATGCCTATAATGCCACTGTGCTAAAATATAGTTGAGTTCATCACACTTTGTTTATCAAAAGATAGAGCCAGTGTTAGGAATTAATTTCCACCTAAACACTTTATAAATTCTGCAGTCTACAGAAATATAAATAACAGGTTCACAAGACACTTCTGTTGTTTCCGAGGGCATTATGTTAAGTCAGGATCAAAAGCATCTGCAACTTTAAAGGGTTTTATTTAATCTGTGAATTAATGCTTTCCTTCCTATGTATTAGAATGAGCTATTTGTCTGTATTCAACGAAAGAGCTATAAATACTGGTTCAGTTGTTAAGTAGTTGCAGATTTATAGATCCCAGTAAGATAAATAATATCTGAAGGTTTCCTTCTAAATGGTACTACAGGTTAATGGTAGTGATAGTACAGAGGCTATAGAACCTCTTGAAAGCATTTTATATCAGGGCTATCTTATGGAAAAAAAAATACTGTAACTTTTGGAATACTTTGGTGGTTCCAGAAAATATATAGTTTGACTTTAAATATTCAGAGGAAAATAAGTTCTTAGATTCATGCTGTTTTACATCCTGCAGATTCAGCTGTCTACATTACAATGGCTCTGTGATTTCCCATGCACAGGCATCTTCTAGATGTGCTCATCTGGTTCAGATGTTAGCTGCACTGTAATGTTTCGTTTGACTTGGCAGAACTTTGACACACAACTAGGGAACAGTATTGTTTGCAGATGTTGTTCAAAGGGTATGGTGTCATTTTCTGAGTAGTTTCATCTTTCCATTTATGAGTAGGCATCCTGTACCTAGAGATATGTAATTAAAATCTGAAGCGTGCTTTGCGGCAATATGCCACATTGGTCCTCTTCTTTGTTCGTTTACAGTTATAAATGGCTGTGAAAACACTGTTATTGTTACTTCCTCTAGCTTTTACAGGACAAAATGCTTTTTTTTATAGCAAAAGGGAAAAAAAAAAACAACAGATACTTAATACCAGATTCTCACTTAACAGGACAAGCTGACCGCTGACATTGATAATGTTAGAGAAGATTAGTCCTAAACCATAGCATACTGATTCCCCTATAAAAGATTTTAAAACAGTACCAAGGGAACATCCTCAATCACCTCAGCCAAGCCTTTTGGTGATTTCTCTTTGGGTCTAAAAAATCCATGACGATATTGAAGCTACGAGTAGCAGAAAGTACATCAGGACGAAGGCTTCTCTAACAAGAAAGGGAACGTCACAGCGTATGGCTTATACATCACAGGGCACTTTGGCAATACATTCCTACAACTACCCATCTTGCCTAGGAACATTGCTACATGCTAACACGACCCCATATTTTCTTTCCATGTGGCACAGCTGTTGACTGTGATTGAAGGAAGTCCCACAGAAGTGTTGTTATTTTACTTTTTTACAGCTTTAACAGAGCTTTGTGGATCTCAGTCAGATCAGATGCCCTGTCAGAGCCCGGTCTTGACACATGAATGACAACACATATCAGAACAGTCAGAAGTTTACAACATGTAATAAAAACTGAAGTCATGTGTGCTATCCTCTTGTGGCCTGAGTGGGATTGTAGGCAACCAGTGATTTGTAGGGTCCATTACTTCCCAAACGTTCGGTGTATCTAAGCCCTTGGCAGGGTGTCAAGGACAAAGAATAATCAGTCTTCAGGTATCACTTTTGAAATGTTGTGCTCTATGCTTCCTTCAGGTGACTCATTCTTTCCATGTTGTCAAGATCCATTGATGAAAGCTGACTACTTTCAAAGGCCTCTGACAAGTGAAGCATCCTCAACACATGGAGAAAATGATACTGCGAAATCACTGCTCACAGAACATACCATGAGTGATGGATGAGTTACTGCTTGGCAACATCATGGTGAACTGCTCTTCCAGACTCAAGACAGACCCCCAGAACAGTTAAAGAGATCTTAGACCCAGGAGGAAAATGATCACACTGGGAAGAGACTTGAGGAGTTTTTAAAGTGATTTCAGAGTTCCCATAAATCTAGCTGCTGTCTTATGGATGGCGACAATATCCTATCCTTACAGCAAATCCGTGAATTTAAAATAGGACAGACATACTGCAGGAGCATGAAAATGATGTGAAAATCGATTGTACTAATGCAGGGCAGTGCTCAGAAAGCAATAGCTATTAAGAAGGTATTTCTGTTTTAATGTGTTTTTTAATCCTTTATATAAATAATATATGCAGTGTAATAAAACATTATTAACAAATAGGATTTTAAGATGTTTCTCTCTGCTGTGTTTTTTTTTTAATAGAAATATCTACCTTACTCTTTGCAGGCAATTTGAATACAAAATCTAATGATATTGCTCATAATACATAAACTTGAACACAAATTTGGAGGCAGCTAAACCTTCTCAAGTAGGAAGGTTTAAATATCATACTCTGTGTTTTGTTTGTTTTCATAATGTGTATGTGTTCTTGAATATTTCTAGGCTGAGAATGGCCTTCTGGTGTTTTATAGAGACTGTGTGTGACGTTTTCCAATTTCTTTTTTTTTCCCACAAAAAAAAAAGAAACCTAATTGGTGATTCTCCCTCTTGATAATTCTATGTTATATTCAGCATAGTGTTCAGAACTAAAACATAAATGTAGATAATCAAGATCAGATATGAATAGGGACGTAGGTGCATAAGGTGGGCATTAGGGATCCTAAACCTCTGAACACAAGCCCTCTATGGACATCCCAATTTTCAAATGAATATTCTTTAGGAGCTTAAGAATACTGTTTAACATGTCCAGTAGCACTTCAGTTTTGAACGGCTTTAGGAGAATGCTACCTAATTGTGAGCAGCCAATCATACAGGCGTCCTCAAGGCTTTGTCTAACGCATATCAGTACCACCGGACTTATTAAAAAACATGTACAGAGGAACAAATAGTACTGCTGAGGCCAGAGGAAAAAGTGTGCGAAAGGCAGCACTGCTCTGCTGCCCAAAGGCAAAAGTATTCACCTGAAATGGGGTAGAAAAGAACTGTGTATACTTTCCTGCTCTTTTTAATATGCCCATTTTAAAGTCAATATAAATCCTGTTTTGGATACAAATAGTGTGGGGCGTTCAGGCCAGAACATGTAAGGAGCAATGCAGACAGACCCGTACACAGCACTTGCTAGTCCGACTGGAGAGAGGACCTCAGGTCAAACCTCACTGGCAGGCACGTTCTCCGACAGCTTGGGCGGCTCTGCTGGCAATCCAGTGACCGTTCTTAGACATCACTGTGCCAAGACGCCTGCCAGTTCTGGATGTTGCTTTATATATTTCTGAAGAATTGTGATTCTTTGCTCCCCATCTGTAAAATACAAATCTGTCAACCCCCACTATACCCTTGAAGTCTATTTAGGTTAAAACTCAACCACATACTTAATATACACCTCCTAGCACCGTAGTGCACAGTTACCTGTGGAGGGAATGGGGCTTGATACTTCTATCTTGCAAATAAGGGAAGATTCTCCTCCCTTTCCCCTTTCTCTACATACATACAATTTATAGGTAAGATCTCTTCCTTTCCAAAAATCACAGCTTTTCATGTGCAGGAGCACAAGAAGCTGTGGGAAGCCCTGGAGAAAGCAAAGGTATCCATGTATACATCTCAGCATCCTTGAAACTAGGTGAAGTCACATCCAAGAAACAAACTGTTTTCTCCCAAGCACCTCGTCAGTAAATAAACATATGTGAGCTCTTGTTGTGGTTTTTTTGATGTGGTTGTGCAGTATATGTTTGCAAATGCAGGACTAAACCATATGTCAACATTTGCCTTAATGTACTTCTGGAGGCTACCTACGCAGGAATCAGTCAAGTAACTTCAAAACGCCTATAAATATATGTACCTCCCATTACATTTCACAGAGTTATACGCACAGTGGTTGCCTGGTGCGTTGGGCTTAATTTACATATCTTGCCTTTTGCAAGCTGAACATAATTTGGTACACTGCTTAAAGTTTATTATTCCAGTATCGTTTGATGTTCTAATTTACTTTGTGTGCCAGCATTTAATTTACTACTAATCTTTTAAAGAGTTGAGTAAGGATCATGGTAGCCTTGTTTCTTAAAGACTTGTAACAAACTTGGGTGCTAGCTTAGTTTAACAGGAAGTTAGAGTTGCAGTTCATTACAGAACAGTGAGTTCCAGCTGTATTGAATTACTGCCAGGAAATATTTACAGGCTACAGTCATAGACTTTACCCTTCAATCAATGATGGTCTAAGGGAACACTTCCTGAAGTTTTTTAATGCATTCTGCTAGCCTGACAAGTGAGTGTAAGCTAATTCTGCCAACTCCAGTACCTTTCTGAGTGCTGCTTTGAGGCTGACAAAACATCCAAGTATTTTTTGTGAATAAACAACTCATCAAAACATATGAGAACAGAAGGTTTCAAACATAGCAAAGCAATTGGCATAGCCATTTTAGAGTTAATTAGAAGCACAATGGTAATTTATTCAAGCCTCCTAGACCAAGGGCCATCTGCATAACAATATAATATATCTTATAGCCTCCTTATAACTCTATAGAGATAGGTATTAATGACTCTCCCTTTACTGCATCTGTGAAACAAAAGGGGAACATTTCAATAAATATGAATAAAATGCAGGAAGATTTTCCAGTCAGTAGAATATGCTTTTACATTTTATTCTATAGATCTGTTTGCCGCCTTCCACTTTTTTTGTCCTAATCTCCTTTTATCATTCTGGATGTCACAATTATTGGTTCTGCTGAAGAATCACACTTACAAAATAAAGGACCAGAGCTCCAATGAAGTAGCACGGTTGTAAGCAAGAACAAAAGTGCATACTTGTCTATTTCTTGTTTTGTTGCATGCCTTGGCTTTTCTGTAGGCATAAAGTGTCTTGGACTTCAGGGAATAAGCTTATCCTATATTTTTCTCTGTACCTTGCAAGTAAACAAGAAAAAAAATACTATATGCTTGTTCATTTCTTTACCGGTGCTGGCTAGTGGGTGGAGCTCCAGCTCTCTGGGTGGCAGGGGAGGAGGTGTAAGTGGCAGAAAGCTGCTGCTTATGTCTGCCAGCAGTAAATTACTATCCCCTTGCTCCCCAGTCACTACAGTAATTGGGCAAAAGAAAAATAATGAGCCACAGTTCTTTCCTTTAGCTGCCTGCAGAGTTGTATAGCTGTGGTGTAACTTCTTTATGGGTTGTCTGTATAAGACAAACTCCAGCTTGCATTGCCAGCAGAAGTTTCAGGCAGAGGCAGGCCACGCTGAAGGTACAACATACACCATGATAGACAGTCCAGTGGTTCCACATATTGTTAAAGACACTTAAGAGTAAGATAAGCTGGGAAAATTGGGTGAGGTTTAGTATAAATGTCATAGCGGTACTTGCTCAAAGCCATCCGGCAGATTGAATATGTCATTCTTTGTACTGTTATTGCAGCAAACAATTTGCTAGAGTGGGAAATGTAGCAATTTACACCTGGGAAGTTTCTTACTGTCTGGAGTAAGACATCCTGACGTTATAAGGTAAGCCCTTGGATTACTCACCCCGATTTTATTTTTATTTAGTTCCAAAAACAATTACCGCTATAACTTCAAAAGACAAATCCAATAATCAAGTAACAAATCATATAGAAGAATTTTGCCTTTAAAAAAAAGCACATTAAATCCTGCTAGATAACCAAAATAAGCACCACAGATGGTTAAATATAGAAAAAAATAGTAGAAAAATTTTGGCTACTCTTTATTTAACTAGAGTAATTTAGAGATCCGTGGCATTGAAAAAAACCCCCAAACATATAAAGCTGTAGGATCTAAGACATTAGAAGAAAACTTTATTGTTTAGACAGAAAAAAAAAATCACAGATTGCTTTCCACATTCATATCCAGAATTCACTTATAAAAATTAAGCAATTTTTCTTCTGAATCAAATTATGAAAGAACTGGGTTTTAGTGTAACAATCAAAATGTTAATTGTCTCCACCTGCTTGGCATAAGAGCTCTAGTAACATAAGCATTAAATGAGATGAGCAACAGGAATATTTCTAGTACTCGTGGCACCATAGATCTACATATTGCCCCAACCCAATACCCTGGGGTCTGAGTTAGCCTGTGCCTCCTGCTCTGAGACTTTTGTCATCATCTCTGTTGATATTTAGGCAACTAAAACCAAAAATTTTGTGTACAGTCTGTGGAGAGCTGTAAGTGTTCCTAAAGGCCTGAAAAGGGGGAATTCTGCTTACATAAATTATCTGTTTACTTCTCCATTGGAAACACAGGGAATTGATAGGGTGTAATTAGTCCACTTAGAACTCACCCCATCTAGTGCTTTACACTCAGCATTATAGTTCAATAATAGCGGAAGATATGTGGAAAGTGGACTTAATGGTTTGAATCCCTCTTTCTAGGGAACATTTCACATTTTATCTAAAAGAAAGTATATAAATATTCTGTGAGCATGGTGCTATACCGTAACCGTCACATCGTTAGGCAAGAAACACATGCTACCTGTAATGCATCACTAGAGTGGAAAGGATTTGTAATCCTAACCAAACATAAATTTTCTCGAGTCTGCGATGGACTTCAGGGAAGTGTAGGTGATTGTCCATCCAAATATGGATGTCAAAGGACTGTATATGGTAGATAGGTGATTCTCAACTTGCATTGACTGCTACAGTTAAGCATAAAAGGAGATACCAGACCTGTAGAGAGTTCTATATCATTACAGAAACCTACAGAGATGTGCAGGGCTACAAGGAAGCAGGTGTGATCCTTCTCTACATTACCTATAAGGTTTTCTAAAGCAAATATTTTTTTATATTCCCCCCCCAACATGTGTGGGTGTGTATTAAACAAGCTTATTCCCACCCTACATTCTTAAATTTGTAGTTTCTTTTCAGATACATCTGAAAATATTATCAATCATATTTACTGAAAAAGAATCTAAGGAAACAGTAGAGAACTGGAAATCAGACCTGAAGGAAAGTCTCAGCTAGGGCAAAGAGTAAACAACAAGGCCGAAGTAAAGCTACATACTTTATAGAAACAGAGTTATTAAAACCTAAACCTAAATATATGTAGGTTTAACAAAAGTTTCCATACATTGTGATTTATTACCAACTCGTACTTTATATCGATAAATGCCAAAGTTTAGTTTTAAGACTATTATTCTAAACTCAAAAACCCCTTGATCTTATCATCATGCCATTGGCTTTTTTTTCTGTACACCCTGTACATTGTTCCAAACTTATAATTTTATTTGAAACAGAATTTAATTTAAACTCAGATGTGTCAAATCTACCTTGAGTAGTTTAATTTAGACTCAAAGGTGTCAAATCTACCTTGTGGAGTTTTGCTGAGAGTTTTGCTAATCTCCCCTGGGACAGTGGAAAGAGAAGATGTTAAAGAATTAGAGTTGGAGTTCACTGTTGGTTCAGAGGCAGATTTATGCAGTTGACACTCATCCATGTGATCATTTCCTTTTGTGAGTGTTTCTACTGATAATTCCTAGGAGTATGTCCTGCTCATCAGAAATACTGCACAGTCTGGCTATTAGTAGCAGAAAAGAGGACAAGTTTAGCATCCGTGCCATAAGAGCTGCCCCATTAAGTCCTGTAGCTTGCTTCCTGAATAAGCTGTAACCCCTTGCAAACAAGGAAATTCTGGCCCTGTAAGGGTGCATTTATCCTATTTATCAAATGTAAATTCACATCAATTAGATCAAATCAGTTTTGGATGTTATCCAAACTTAACTGCCTATCTGCACTAGAGCTTTTCCATATGGATGGAGGGTACTGGAGATAACACAGCCAGCCTGGACTCAGACACAGACTGAGCTACATTACAAGGTCAACTATTTGGACTGATTGTTAATAGTCCCACTGCCACAGTCTATCTCATACACCCTGTAAATTTTCTTGTACATCCATGGTGTTCTTCTTGGAAAGACATAGATGCAACCAGAGAATGTGGGACTTGTAGACATTTATACTATCCTGAAAGTGACAGATGAAGACATGGTGGTCTACACCTGGCAGTATGGATGCCAAAGTAGCTGCACAGAAGTCATACGAGTGCAAAGATACAGACAGATTTTTTGATCACTCCACAGTAAACCTAAGTTTGCTTACTGGAAATCTTTTAAGATGAACATGAAATGTTTATCTATCTATTGAAATTTCCTTTGATTTGGGGGGGATAGATTGGTTGTTGAGAGATGAATAAAACTAGTAACCATTTATTTGCCACAACAGTTTTCAATTACCAAAATACATTTGGGGGTTTTAAGTATAATTAAAAAAAAATAGTGAACTTTTGCATAAATTTTCAGTTCAATATTAAAGTTATTCTCAATATGACAAAGAGCAAATTTCTTTGGCAATCCCAGTAAAAGTAGCAGTAAGAAGTTTATACATGCCATCTCTATTTCAGTCTTATGTTAGCAACAAAATTAATTTGGTATTCAAGTGGCAAAACAGTATGAAATTGCTATGAGAAAACAGTCTCTGTAAGCAATCACAGAAATCACAGAAACACTAGGTTGGAAAGGACCTTCAAGATCATCAAGTCCAACCATTAATCCAGCGCCACCATGTCCCCTAGACCATGTCCTGAAGCGCCACATCCACATGTTTCTTGAACACTTCCAGAGATGGTGACTCCACCACCTCCCTGGGCAGCCTGTTCCAATGCCTGACCAAAAAGAGACACTGTCCTTGGACACTGCCTGTCCAAGAGACACCAAAACAATAATAACATTTTCTGTATAAGACAAATGTTCATTCGCATGGGACATCATGGCAGGAAATTCTCAATCTGTATAGTTGTGAATCAGAACTGGTCAGGAGAAGGAAGAAAAATATTTCATCTACTCCCTGGAAACTATAAAAATAAGCTTATACATACATGGATGAATGGCAGTAGAATCTTTGTTATCTTGGACCCTTGTGGACCTTGAAGATTGTGATCCCTTGTTGCTTTTTTGAGTGGTGTTGAGTAGGTGGAGTTCCTGTTCCTCCCAAGTGTATTTTGTGTATTAAGAGGTTTGCAACTCATGAAATCTGTCCTTTATCATTTCAATGAATTGAGGCTATTGGAAAAGCACATTTTTTCCCCATTTTCTTTTAAGGACCCCATGGTGTTAGTTCCTTAGTACCCAACAGGAATAACAGTCAGCCATTTCTTAGAACTACTGCGGATTTCACATTGTATAAGGCGCTCAGAAAAATGTATTCAGTTAAAAAAAAAGTTTAGTCTTTGTTCCTATTTTAATTTTTACATCTCTTCTCAAGTACATTTGCCTCTATTGTCCTGTTCTCTATTCAGATTTAACCAGGATGAATATCAATTACAACCTTCATTTGTTTCTTACTTATTATTTTACCGCAGTGTGTATGCCCTACTTCACTGCTATCCTACTGTAAATCACATCCCTGCATATTTTATTAGTTCCTGTCAGTGGACTGCGGGAAGAAAATGTCACAGGAGAGTATAAAGTAACAAATCCATTCCCATGTTTGAGGATTTCCAAAAGCACCTGCTTGTCTAAATCATGGGTAATTCAGAGTTCAAATCCCACTGCCCTTCACTGTGATTCTGAGTACCTCTTTGTACAAAAGGGTCAGATTTACAAAGGTATTTAGGGGCTTTAAGTTTTATGTAGATGCTTGGTAGGATTTTCGGAAAGTACCTTGCTAGTCCACTCTCATTGAAATTAATATCACTGAAATCAATAAAAGTTAAGTTCACTGACATTTCTGAGGGGGGAAAAAATAGCCAGGTATCTGCATATTAAGCACATCACCTTTCTCAGACACATTGGAAAACCTTGCTAAGAAGCCAGGTCATTTACATGCTTTTGAAAATGTTAGCTTAGTTCACTGGTTCAGATCCATTTCAGGCTATCAGTGACTGGCTGGTGTTCTGACTGTATGGTGGCCTAATGAAGTGTTATCATCATCTCAGAGCACATGGCAAAAGCATTATTTATTTTTTTAAATCTGAAAGTTCATGATAAAGAGAATCAAGAACACTTTATGAGTTGGGGATCTCCCATGACAGTTGTTAATTTCACTTATTCCGCAGAGAAAGAGCTCTTTCTGAAAATTGCTGAGGCTTTAATTTCATCACCATATCATCTCTACCTTTCCTGTCTTCTTCTCCTTGCCCAGGATGATCTGTTTTCTACCCATTGCTATGCTACCCATTTTTGCATGCTCCAGTAACAACAATAAAATATTCTGTCTTTGCCTTCCAGTCCAGGTGCCTTATGTAAACATCGAAGCTGAGGAAGTTGGGCTGCGCCATGCAACATACAGATTCTCAGGAATATGAAGGTTAATTTCTTAATGAACAGTGAAGTATTAGTAATAGTGAAGCAAAGTTACTGCACTGTAGCATAGGCAAAACTATGTGAAAAATTTTGTTGCAAAGGAAACCATAAAGGCTTTTAAAATCCTAACTTTCCCTCTAAATTGTTCATCTGTTCATTAGAGTTCATCTGGGTATGCACCCACTGGTATACAGATGAGCAGAGGAAACTGGTATTCAGAGGAAACTGGAATTTCTGGCCACCTCTCAGTACCGAACTCTTTCATCACCAACAGAGCTTTTCATTCACCATTTTCTGTCGGTCAGCAGTCTTGTTTTTGTTCCCAAGAATACAGTGTGCACTTAGGAAATAATATGATAGAATCATAAACCTCCAGGATGAAAAGGCAGTTCATCTTGTGCGACGAAGCATTGTTCTCTCTCCACACAGGGGAACAATCCCTCATTTGACAAGTGTGCAGGAGACTTCTATGTAATCTTGTCTAAAGTGATTCAAACATACTTCTTCTTGTTTAGGGCTTGAATTGAAAGAAGATGAGGAGAGGAACTTGGTATTTTTCTTTTGTTCTTGTTCTTTCATGTGGGAGACACTTCCATTTAAAAGGAGATAGTTATGTACCCCAAGACATCCATGTATACTGGATGTCATATAGTGAACTACAAGGAACTCTAATCCCTCCCCCCACCTTTTTTTTTCCTCTAGAATTTGGGTTTAATTTTGGATTTTGGTTTCTACAATAAACAGCAAAAATGGGACTTCAAAGTTACCAGATTCAAATTTGTTTCCATTTTGAGTTTTCGAATGTACACCATCTAATGGATCCATTGAGATCTTAGGTCATCAGAAAAATTCACGATTGTTAGTAATTGTTTCTTGTTAAAGATGATGAATTTTCAAGAATAATAGATCAAATTCTCTTGTTGTCTTATTATGGGGTAGGAAGGATGAGTTTAAGAAGCCCTCTGTTACTGTCAGAGCTTGTACATCACCTATCAAAAAAAACCAGTAAAATCAGAATTAGATTCTTACCTCTGATCTGTGATAGCCCTATTACGCACCACCAAAGTAATCCTGCTCTATCTGTTCCACATCTTTCTTGCATTCCTTCTGCAGTTACCTACGCTTCTTTTGTCCTTTGGTGTCAACATGTTGTCGCGGCCCGAAAGGAGTCATTTAGGACGACCTCCTTCCCCGTGAGACCAACGACCAAGTTCGTGTTTCCCCTGGACTGAATTAAGGTGAAACGACACCAGCCAACCAATTTAACAATTTTAATAATACAAAATGCAAGGCATGAGGTTACATAAATGACTCAATGGCAACTACTCTATCTAAATAATTCAACTAAACAAACAAGTCCCCTACAGCACATCTTTTACACTTCAACAAAGAGAGGAGAGAGAAAGAGATAGAGATAGAGAAAAAAGAGAGAGAGAAAGACAGCAAAGAAGATATCGCCATCTGTGGATCCAGTGGCGTCCAGTTGGTCCTCTTGATGCTCCTTGGTGGTGGGAGTCCCCCTTTTTGCTTCTGATGGTGTCCTTTCTATGCAGTCCGAGTCCTTCAATCTCCATCTGCATGCATATGCAACAGGCTGGTTCAATCAGGGAACGGCACCTCTGCAGCCCTTGGTGTCTTCTCTCACTGTATCTCCGCTCTGCAGGAACCGGTCAGTGCGTAGGCACCATATCTCGGTCTTTTCTGGGGTCCACTCCGTATCGAGGCATGCTCAAGCCATTGTACCAAAAAAAAAAAGGTGTGGGTTCCTCGGAACCGTGAAATGTTTAAGACAGAAACCGCATATTGGTCCGCCACACGTGTCTGACTCAAAGTGGAGTTATGGAGGCTCTTAGACAGAACTACCATAATTATTTGTACCCTGAATTTTAGGTTGAATT
Source organism: Phaethon lepturus (assembly GCF_000687285.1). Classification (NCBI taxonomy): domain Eukaryota; kingdom Metazoa; phylum Chordata; class Aves; order Phaethontiformes; family Phaethontidae; genus Phaethon; species Phaethon lepturus. The sequence goes on from NW_010559736.1 coordinate 35,859, forward strand.
AATAATGCAATATATAAGCCTTGATGGTCCTCTCTTTTTACTGAGATGACAGAGAGAGGAAGTTCAGAAATATTTTTTTTCCTCACTGCTTTCATCTCTGAGTAATGCCATATAGTTAGTACACTGCATTATGCTTATGCCACCTGGGTAGCTGTGTCAACAGTGGACATGAGCATGGACATGTGATCCTAGAGGGACTAATTGATAAAGCTAGTAAAATTTACAGTCTGGTAACAGAAATGGTATAGGAAATGGTGGTATGTCCCACCTGGTTGGTGCAGCAAATAATTTCTAAAATTGTAAAATGTACATGTACAGAACCAACGGCATCAAGAATTAGGAAGTTCTTAAAGAGAAATACTCTGCAAAGCAAAAGGTTTTGGAATGAATAAAGATTTATTAGTGTAGAAAACAACACTGAATCTTACCAGAGAACAGAAGTGCAAAATACTGGGCAGAAAAATGCGTTTTTTAACATTGTAAACTTAGACATAATCTCTAAATCATATCTACTCTTTTGATCACAGTAATTAAAACTTTGACCCAAAATTCTCATCTTATATGCATAAAAGTATGTGTATTTTTTTATTTATATCAGCTGAGTCCCTGATATACACCAAAGTAACTGAAGTCAAAATCTCCACACCTTGTTCCAATGTTCTTTCTCCATTATGTTAATCTAGTTTTATTGCTGAATCTGCTAGTTGGTTGCTGTTATTTTTACTGAGGTCGTATGTCCTGTTTACTGCTCATGAAATCAAATGGCTCTGTCACTTCTGACTAAACAGGAATATAATCTACTATCACTTCTTCATGCTGAACTGCTTAGGAAAACATCATTTTAAAATGGCAGAGTTGTGCAGGTGTTAATTTATTTTTTCTGGCATATTCCCTGCTTGGATTTTTCTAACCTCTTTTTCTTAGCAAAAATAAATGACCTTTTAAAAAAAGGAAACATTGTACCATCCACAAACCTTTTTCTATTAATTGTTATTCTTTCCTGACCAGTTGGTGAAATGTTAGTTAATCAGAATTTGAGCTCCTTTGTATGTCATCGTTATTCATTTGTGGAAATATATCATCATGCTTAAAGTATACACTATGTGGGGCTTAATTTTCTGACAAGGATTGGATAGAGTAGAACCAAACATTTCATCATTAGCATTCACCACCAGAGCTCTGGGAAGATACACAGCAAAGAAAACAGAAACATGAAGACGGTAGACAAAGAGAGAGCTGTGAAGTGGGGGAAAGATTGTTTAATTTCGTATGTTATCATATATCAGATTCCTTTTTCAGTGCACCCTGAGTAAAGCAAGCAGCTTTAGTTTAGACTAGAAAAGACAAAGTCACATAACCATCTATAATTATGTCTGAAAAGGTTTGATCATTTTACAGCAAAATACAGTAATGATCTTTCACATACATGTACACATATTCCAAGGACCAGGAAAAGAGAAGGAGGAAAGAAAAAATTTCTAAAGAGAAATCACAGTGCAAGCAACTGAGACCAGCTGCTCAGCTCATTTAAGATAGCAAAACTCCATTGTCTGCTGCCCCATACTCATTGAGAGGAGGAACTGTAAACATGAATGAGGGATTAGCTGTACTATCAAGATAGCTTGGAAGATAGGACAAAAAGAAAAACAAAATCAGAAAAGGAAGATTAATTTGGGGAAAAAGACAGAAATCTAGGGAAGACAAACTTATGTTGTTTCTTGATTTTTAATAGCTTCTTCTACATCAGGGAATAATGTAGCTCCACATTGTTAGAGAATAATAGAAGAATATAATATTAAAATAGCTGGTACTTTATGTGTGTAAAAGGAAAACACATCCTACGGTGAAATATCCAACACGATTAGCCAGATGAGAACTGTCCGTTAATTATTTAAATTACAGTAACGTGTCCTGTAAAGAGCTGTCATGTTAGTTGTTGAGAACTGAATACCCAAGCTGGGGTTGAGCATGATTCAGTGGAGCTGGAGGCTTCTGCAGACCTTTGCAGCCAGGCTGAATACAAAGTTCTTGCACAGTTGGTCAAAATGCTTGGCCTTCTCTCTCCAATCAGCTTTAGAGAAGGAAGCTTTCAGGGAACAGCAAGGGCTGAATGATCCTCCAGGAAAGGGAACTGGGATCAGGGGGGATAACAAGGCAGACAGGAACAGTCACCTGACCATAAGAAGTGGCAAGTCCAAGTCAGGATCAGGACCAGAGACACTGGCCAGGGTCAGAAACAGCCTGGTGATCGTCCAGCACCAGGTCCAGATTGAGGAGGCACAAGCCCAGGTGCAGAGGTTGCTGCAACACAGCTGCGATGTAGCCCAGGTGGGAGGTTGTTGTATGGCCACAGCTTAAAAATAGGTCCCATGGGAAAGGTGGTGCAGGACCTCACCTTTAGCTTCTTCACAATAGCTCTTCCCAGCAATGAAGCTGACTTTGGATTTGAGCAGCTGAACTACTTGACTCAGCCAACTAGTCTCCTAGAAGGGAGATGCGGTCCAGGCCCTGACCATGTGCATAAGGCAGTGCTCATGAGCACCCACTGCTAAGCTGTTCAGTCCCTTAGGAAAATTCTTTATCCTTTCACAGAGGTTCTGAATCACAGCTGTCTGTGCCATGGGGTTTGTGTATCCTACCTTGTCCACACCAGTCCACAAATGAGCTCTCAGAGAAGACAGAATAACTAGAAGCAAAGTTGATATTACAACGGAGTAATCAGAGCTACTGCACGGCCACAGGATGCGGCAGCATCACATAAAGCTGCACTAGATATAAGTTTATTTGCAAGTGGAAATCAGCAGTTCTAGATGTTAAATTTTACAGCTGTAGAGGATAGGTCCATCGCACACAGTCATCTGCTCTGGGTGCAGAATTCAGAAAAATTTCAATGGTATATCACGTTAAGATCTAGGTATGCACCAGCCCCCTCATGGTGCTGTGTTTCATACCAAACATGAACACTCCTACGTGGACATGTTAAAAGTATCCTAATATGTAAACCCTGGGAATCCAGCTTTCCAGCTTAAGGTACGACATACACAAATCAGCGTTGCAACCCAACTCCAGAAGAAATCGCTCCCATCCTCAGCTTCAGTCATTGTTTGTCCTACAGAGCCCAGCTCTGCCACCAGATTTCACTTATAACATTAGTATTATAATTAATAATTTTTAAAAAAAGCTTAATACAACATGTGTTGAATTAGAAACTAGAGACTTTTTTTGGATTCACAAGAGTTACTCTTGGTCATGGCCACTGCTGGCATGAGATATTGTGGTTCCTTCAACTCGAATCTTCAACTTTTGCCTGCTGCAAATATCTCTTTGGTGAATTTCTCAAATTAGGGCCCCTGTTACTCTAATATATGAAGAATAAAACTCTTTACTCCCAGTACACAGAAATAACCTTACTAGCTGGTATCAGCATAGTTTTTCACAGCAGCTTTTAGACGGTAAAGGTTCATATGCTTTAAAATCTTTCCAAACTAGTAAATTCTGCGCCTTGTGAAATATTATCAGGTAAAAAAAAAACCAACAAAAAACAAACCCCAAAAAACGTAAACAAAAAACCAAAAAAAACACTTTGGAAAAGGAAATAAGTTTTTACTTTTAGTTTTATAGATGTTTTGTAGATTTTTATAGATGTCGGAATGACTGAAGAAACACATGAAAGGTCAGCTAACAAAGTTTCTTCTGCCCATGAGACAAGAATGGGTCTTAATAATGAGATTCATAGGCTTGGTCATTTGGTCAAATGTCCAGGAGAAAAGTGAAAGGGCAGAACACTGCCAAGATAAAAGACTATACCTGAGGCCAGAAAATACTGTGGGTTGGGTTGTTTTTTTTCTTTTCTTCTCTCTCTTTCTCTATTTGAGCTACATTACAAAAACATGCAATGCTCCAGAGACAGATCTGTGTGAGTGGGTTGAGGTATCCATTCTTTTTCTTTGTTTGCTTGTTTCTTGCCTCCAAGCAGGGACTTGCTGTGGCTGCTACGATGTGTGTGTGCATTTTGAACCAGTACTTGCCTGTAAAAATGCATTCAATGAGGTGAAACCTGCTGAGTAAGACAAGGATACAGAAAGAGACTGAAATCTAAGGTGATTCACTTATTATGGCACATCCCAACATCATTTAAGTATTTTTTCTTTCTTGCTTACATCAAAATTCTATATTCAAACTCTTTGAAACTCTGAGTCAGACTGACAATCAGAAACTCTTACTTGTAGTCCTTACTGATTTTAGGGTCAAGGAGAGGGGAGAAAAATTACTCTAATTCAAATCAGACTGAGAAAAGCACCCTGTTTTTTGAAAAACAACTGTTTTTCAAAGCTTTTTAAGAAAATGTATTGCATAACCACACACAATAATGAAAACCGAAAAAGAGAGAAAGGATTAGCTGAGCTTCCTTTTGCGTACTATTCACTTTTGTCTTTTTTCCTCACTTAATAAAGAAACAAGATCTATTTTCTCTTATTTGTGTGTGGGCATTTGTGTCTGTCTCTCTCTACCTTTTAACTTAGCAGCCAACATTCAGACAAATTCAACAGAAGGATTTAAGTCTCAGGGGTGGTTGTTAAGTTCCTACAGTTTATATGAAAATAGGCAGCTGGAAAGAGGAGTCTAAGGCAAAGTGCAGAACTTATCCTGAGATAGGTGCAATACTTATCGTCTGTAAAAGACTTCAGATAGGAAAAAGTCACTGGCAAGGCCTCAATCACTGGTAAAGCTTCAGATGGAGACCATGCGTTAGCAGGTGCCATCAACCCCAGGAGAAACAGAGCATTTGGTCCCCAACTTACATGACTCACTCCCTCATGTACTAGGATTTGGTCATCGCACCAGCCTGCTGGGTGCCTTGCCACATCTCTGGGCACAGCAATATTGCAAAAATCTCAGTGCTAACTAAGGCATAAAAAAGGAAATAGAAACCTTTGACAGCACTAAGAAAGTTCAGATTTCAGTGCCCTGTTGGCCATCTCTGCTATAGAGGGAGTCTCACTGTGCAATACCTCGACATCCCAGCTAATGGCATAACAAGGGGTTAAAACCACTTTATGGCAACTTACGGCATTCCTCCTTTTAATAAAATCTTTATTTTGAATGATCACATTTCCATGGGCATTAGCAGTTCTTTTTTGTTTGGATTTTCATAATTGAATTACTGCCACATTGTCAGCTTTTCCAATTTTAATACAGCTCTTATGATTTTTATTGCAACAGTTATTAAACACAAGAAATTGCACAACAAAATTAACTCAGTTGTAATTTAAAATAATAAAGTAAGTGTTTAACTCTTGCAGCCTGGAGAAAAGTTTGAAAATGGTATCTGAATTGAAAATTTTTTTTAAGTATATGCAGATACACAGAAACTAAAATCATTAAAATTACATGAAATTATTACATAAATACACAGTTATATCAATTAAAATATACAGATACCCATTAAAATCACATTATATCTATGCAGTATCATTATATTCTGGGGGCTGCCTGATGATTTAGTATTGACAATATTTTTATCAATACAAACAACATTTCCTTTGCTAAAATGCTGTTCCAAAACTGCAGCTGGTTTAGATTGACCTCCCTTTATTGATTTACATCTAACAAGGATCCAGCCCAGTATTTTAAAATGTTTGCTTCTAACTTAAGGCACTTTTAGCAATATAAATTGATTACTCATAACTATACAACCAATTGACTCATTCTGTAGTTTATATTAATCCACTATTTGTAGCCTGCCAATGAAGTTCATAAAGATCCTTCTCATAGTCCATTAATATTGACTCTCAGATTTAATGAGTTCATTACAATAACCATTACTGTATTATTAAAATGCAGAAGGAAATGTAAGCCTGTTTCATGCAAATAAAGAATGATATAATTAATCAAATGATACTTTTATTATTAGCATTATCATCATCATCCAGCATTTGATAGCCCTATTTTATGTTTCAGGATAGCCTTGTGCTAGGCACTGCACAAACTCAAGGAGTGTATAAGCAAGGCATAAGCAAGCTTATAGCACATGAGTTAGATGGAAGAATTTAAGAATACACTGAGACATTACAGATTAGTGAGGAAGACATTTGTGTCAACCCAGCAAAACCTAAGCAATATATTTGCTTTTATTTTTTTCTTTTCTTTTAAGGTTTATTAAGTAAGTGAGATCACTTTAACCTTATTGCCTGGTAATAACTGGGAAAAAAAAAAGGTAACTGAAGCTCTAATCCACATTCCCAGGATCAGTTTTACGTTTATCATTTAATCACATACCCTTTTGTAATGTTTCTGTTTAGTTCTGCATGTTCAGCTCTCCAACAGCCCTGCGCAGTAGTCCCTCCTTCTGCCATAACCCAGCATAGATCCTGTGCTGAGAGAGGTATGGGAAAGGGAGATTTTTGTTGAGTATGTAGAGAACAGATTTCCTTGCAGTGTACTCTTGTTATTTCTGTTATGGTTGTTGTTTTAAAAGAAAATTATACACATTTCTCAGTTCCTCGAAAGGAAAAATGGGAATATTCAAATAGAAATTTTGATTCAATATGTTCAGGTATTCAGTCTGTGATTTGGGGCTCTGGCACCAAAACACATAGTGACACATAAGAGTCATACAACATCAAAACTGTGGAAGAAAGGGATTTCGGACCTCTGCACTCTCAGCTTTCCACCTCGGCTAGCTCTGCATGGCTGGCTTTGGTCCTGTTCTCTCACAGCACTTCGGCATTACATCCAGGTTTCTGGAGTCCACTGCATCTATACTCCAACATTAAACATGTCTGAGAGAACCTCTCTGACTCTGAGGCCAGCTGTCAAGGGTCAGCCTATAGCCATACTATTTTCCTCAGATCATAGTGACTATGCTGTGAATAGGGAATGGTCCAACCTCCACGTTAAGTCATGAACTGTTCCTAGACATGGTTTGGGAGGATGATAATTGGCACAGACAATGACTGTGTCAGGGACAATTGTAATGATTTAACAATATAGATGTTGAGCTTCCAGCATCCAGGAAAATTCCCAGGCAATGTTTAATTCACCACTGCATATGCACTCTGTAATGATCAGACACCTAAACCGCAAGTCCTCTACCTTTAGGTACTTACATCTATGGTTGGATCAAGCCCTCAAGTTGCTATAATTACCAAACATTCCTTAATCTTCACGTGTCAGTTAAAAATATGCTACTACTGCATCCAATTTGGGGCAATCAAACCATTCTTGATTAACAACCTAGCATATAAGCTATTTACATGGCTTATCAAGGAAGGGCCTGATCCTACAGACACAATTGTAGTAGGGTATCTTATAGAAAAGATACCAACTAAATTGAGTACCACTTGATGGAATCGCATCTCCCTATGCCAAGAATGGATTTAGTTAAAAGTCTGTGAATAAAAACTCTGTCCTCTGAGCCAAAGGAAAGCATCTTTCAGGTTTACCAGGAGCTGTGCTAAGCCCTTCTTGCCTGGGAATCATTAATTCCTTACCTCCAGGAATGGTGCTCTAGAGAGGCACTTGTAAATGCACAAGAAAATCTTTTACTGTGAGAGCTCAAAACATGAAGTCTGTGCTGTCACTTAGTTTTTCTTCCTATACAGGTAAAACTAAGCAGCTAAGATCAGTTTGAGGCTGAACGCCGATTAACTCTGTGGCTTGGAAATAGCAACTACAGAAACCATTTTCACAAGACTTAGGGCAGGAATCTGTCACAGAGCCCTCTGCAAGAGATGAATGGAAATGAAATGAGCTGTTGTATTTCTGCTGATGTCATAGGACAATGATGATTTGTCTGAAGAGCTGCCTCATGGACTATCAAATATATTGAAAGCTTTCTGCAGCATTTATGTGTTTGCTCAGTTACTCAATAATTTGTCATGGACTGTTTCAAAGACACTCACACACAACAGCAATACATGTTTGTATTCTAATGGTGTAGGTGGATGCCACAGTCCCAGCTGTGCTGGGCAATCTAAAACTATGGAAAATGAATCAGCACTAAAGACTTTTGCAATCCACTTTCTTTTCTCTGCTTCAGGTGAAACCCACTGCAGTAAGATCTATGCAGTTTCCCACAGCTACATACCTACATCCTGCATACCTTCATACTTCTGCATGGAGCATGAACTGTAGCCACTGTCAAGGCACCTTCAACGTCAGGCTATTTCCTTACAGGTATTTTTTGTCTTTTTGGGCAGATTCTTGTAGAAGCAATATCCAAACTGAAATTTGGAACTGCTTTGTGGCTTTTGAACCTAAGCATAATCTGTAGCTGCTCTCCAAAACCATGCATAGGAAGTAAGATCCAAAAATACAACAGCTTCTCAGCTTCTCTCCCCACTCCATGATTTCTTTAATAAAGTGACCTTAATTTGTAGCCTCTGTGGCAGCTCCAGGCTTTTACCATGCACTGGTATAGATGGCCTGGGTGCACTTCAGCACACTTATATACAATCACAAGGAAGTCATGGACACTTGGCCAAAGAGCTCCTGCTTTTACAGCATTGCATTGGCCAGAAAGGAGGGCTTGGTGGAACAATAATATGGCTGATTCATTCAAAGGCCAACTGTGGTGGTGCATCCCCCCCCGCCTAGCCTTGCACATGGGCTGCTCTACAGCCTGAGGAAATCAGTTGCTTGGCAAGCCTTGGCCTCCAAACAGAGTTTGACAGTTGAGAGTGCCTCAACCGTACAAAAAACTCTTGTGTAACTAAGGAGGAGAATGACACTGATTGTATCAGGCATACGGTTATCTAAACAAGGTACAGAACAAGAACAGGACTAATTAATTATCTCCTGACAATCCTGGAACAGCCGGTAGTGGTGTTACTGGAAACCTGAGAAATCACCTGCCTGGATTGTGGTCAGGATGGAAATTCATTGATGCCTAAAGTCAATCATCTCCCAATCCTATAAATAGTGGTCCCAAGTGAGACCCTTTGAGTTCTTCTGGACCACAGAGGGCTGCGACCAACACCTCCCTCTGAGTGGGATGCCTCTCAGAGTCCATGAAACCTCAAGTTCGCAATCAATGTAGAGGCCAGCATGAACTTGGGCTGAAATACCCGTTGAAGCTCAACTCTTTGCTTGTTGAAAGATGTAAAGCATTTGATGTCAGTATTTCACTGGATTCAAGGGGAATTTTTAATAGGTACCTTTGCGTATGTATATATATTTCTCTCTATATCTGCCTCTTTTCCTTGTATGTCTTTATATGTCTCTATCTCTATGTCTATGTGTATGACCAGAGAATCCTAGCAAGTTTTAAGTTGATTATGCTGCTAAATTTTATTAGGAAATCATACAATTTAATACTGTGATTTACCGCAACAGTGTTAATGAATTTGATTGCTGCTATTTTGTATTAGATGGCTGCCATCTGCAAGTTACACCAAGCACAAAATCATAGACTATATCACTACACCAGAATCCCCCGTACTCTATTCCTTTAAATCATAAATCTTTGACCAAGTCTGGCACTAGGAATGGATTCAGCTGCACCTAGACTCCTCTCTTAGGAGGAGTTTAGAAAGCAAGAGGGTCCACTCTGAACCTGAGTCAACAGGAGGGCATTCCTTAACTTTCATTATACTTAACCTTAGGCATAAGTCATTGACCAGGTCTGGGACTAGGGCTGGATTTCAGTCCATTCTGAACCTCGTAACGCAACGGGAGGGTCTCCCTTGCTTTCTTTCCTTTTCTTACACATAAGTCACACTAACTCAATTCTATTTCCTTAACTCTGTGCATATCATTCCTCCCAATTCACAAGTAAATCATTTAAACCTAATTGTAATTTGGTTTAACTTTGTATACTTTCCATGTTGAATAAGTAATAAAGTGGACCTTGCCATCAAATTCCATTAAGTCATGCTTTTTACAAATATATATTAAAATCATTTGCTTTCTAATATCTTTGGCAGTGATTCTTTAAGTGGCCTAAACTACTCATTCACAGCACCAACACAACTCAGTATGTTTTACATTATTTGATGTAAAACTGATTTTCTGTTAGATCGGATCTTTGTCATTCTCACCCCAAAGTAAATGGGGACATGCCCTATTTTTTCTACCTCACCATGCAGCTGATCTAAATAACCTTTGGGACATGTGTCTTAGCATGGCTTAGGTATGTTTGGTTGTTGCTATGTTTGTTACATACCTCCCACGTAATTATTTCTAGCCCTACCAAATTTAGACTCTGCTCTTCCCTGTTTAAAAAAAAAAAAGTTATGAAATTCCCTATATTAGATAATCTGTCTCAGATAAGCTAGTTAATTTATTCTGAACATTGATGACAGAAAACACAAACTCTCTGCAATGGCCGGCAAAGATACAGTAGAAAAATAATGGTTTGGAAGTTATTCAAGGTAAAATTTATTAGTAAGGACAGAAGCTGCTAACATCAGTCAAATGTCTTCAACACCTTAGTGTGATACTTTTTTTTTTTTTAAGTTATCAAGCAGAATTTGGGAGAATATGAGGACCCACGCTTTCATTAATTTTTTTATTCTGTAGAGCCTGTTTGTATCCAGAGGGCTGAAATGTATTTGCATACTTTGTATACACTTTGAGACCTCTTTCTAGCAGAAAAAAACAAACAAAAAAAACCCATAACATATAATAGCCTTAATGCAGCCAGCCAGTCATAACCACCACCTCTGGTCATTGCTAAATATAATATTGTGTATTATTCGGACAGAGGAGTTTCTGATGCAGACTGGCATATGCACCATTCCTAAATATTGACCAGAGGGGGAAAAAAACCTGAGTTTTTGAACATTTCAAGACTAGCCATGACAAGATAATTCAGTTTGGACAACAACATTTTCACTATGCCTTGTGGCAATGCCTAGTTAACATAAGCTGAACTAGTAAACCCGTTTGAAATGTGTTTGCTAATGTGCCTTTGTGAATTTTATCTGTGTCTTCACAAAATGGTTGTCGAACTTGGTGTCATAGAATATAAGACTGGATAGTGCTAAAAGTTATTTAGCAATACATGATGGATGAGACACAGGACCAGGGAAATTTTTCACAGAGCATACAAAATCCTCTGACCCGTATCATCATTCTCCCAGGGATAGCTACAGGTTCCTCAAAGGGAAAATGAAACCAACGTGGGGATAGACATATTGGAATCAAGTAGCAAAAGTAAAAAAGGTATATTAGTGATCTTGGCATTATTTACTGTCCAGTATTTGAGTAAAGATAAGAACTTTTACTCAGTCTCAATATGTTCTAAACAGCTATTTAGAATTCTCTGCCTCTAAATTAATGTCAGGTACCATATTACCGGGGTTCAAGAAAAGAAATAGCACTTTTCAAATATTGTTGCTGTCAATCTCCATATCGTACCAAAGGCACAAACACCGACAAGGTGAATTACTTTGTATACTTCCTTTTCCCTTTTAGTTATTTTTGATGATCCATAACTGAAATAAAGATAGCAATGATGTTTGCACAATATAATACTTTCACAGTAAAGTGGGGGGGAAGCAAGAATAATTCTGTATTATAATAAAATGATTGCAGGTTGTGATTAGATGTCTCTTTTCATCTAGGAAGCTCAAAATACACTACAAACATTCACTGATCTGGAACTGATGCATAACCTTTTAAAGTCTATAAGAACAGTTAAATAATTCAGTGATCTTTGAATCAGGATCTTGACAGAGAAATCTGAATGAGGATAGTTTATTTCAGAGTCAAAACCATTAACAAAATTTTGGTTTAATGCACTTAGCTGTACATAAGCATGTCTATTGCTTGCTTAAATAGTTCGGCTTGTTTCTATCAGTGATAAAAATGTGTTGAACTATGGTAATAAAACGTTGGACTACTACGTAAAATTGTTTAAATGTAATTGCAGGGGAGGTCTGCCTGGCTTAACTAAATTGTTTTTAAGATTGTATTACTACTCTGGTTGCAACTTTTCTTATATGCACTAATCACAAGACAAACAGTGCTTTCCATGGCATAATAAATAGTTTGATAAAACTATTATCACAAGTGTATTCCAGTACATATAATAATGTTTGATTGACATATGCATTGTTATTAGTTCCCATTTAAGTTGTTTTTACTGACGGTATGTTCTTTTCAATGTAAGAACCTTTCTTACTTCACCCACTCTTTAAGTCATTACTAAATAATTGATATGAGCTACATTCACCAGTTAAAGAAAGGTAATAAATTAATAATATATTTTCTCATTTAAGATTGGGATTCACCAGAAATGGTCAGGCTACCTTCTTTAATAATGTTGCCCAAAGGATCCATTTCCAGGTTTGATACTCTTAATTTTGAGAAAACAGAAAATCTTTTTATTTTTCTCCTAAAAATAAACTGTTGCAGTGACATCTGCCACCCTTTTGTGCTTTTCCACATTTTCACCAATTTGAAAGGCATGAAAAATAGAATGGAATTATTTATTTACAGATAAGAAGGTACTCACTGCTTGTGATCAATAGTGTTATATCTAGAGATTCAAGCACCTCAGTTAGAACCAAAACAGGCAGAGTTTATTGCTAGTAAATCAATATGATGTCTCTTAGCCATGCGTCTCTTTCAAGAATCTGTATAGTATAATGATTATCATTATAAAATAAAGTCCAGTCTCTCTTTTGCTATCTTCTGGTTTTGATCTTGTAAAACTGGGAATTGATTTTCCTAAAAATCAATATTATGTTTCCACCATGTGGCAGATACACCACTTAGCAGCAGCTCCAGGTGCCAGCCCTTGAGTGGGATTGGGAATGAATACATGCTGAGGGAGAAATCGCTCAAAAATTTCAAGATCAACATCTCCAGGCTAAAGAGCTATTTATTTCCTATGCCATGGGCGCAACAGAGCAGCCTTCCCTAAGTGAACTTGATGTGTATTTCCCATTGATTTTTCTGTTTTCCTCAGCAGATTTAACTATCAGCGAGAAATATCTCTCATTCGTATGCTGCATTTCCACAGATGTGAATAACTCCTGCTCATTTCACATGAGAGAAAGTCAAGGAAAGCAGAAAGCCAGCTGCTGCCCTAAAGAAAAGTTGAAGGTTCATCTACTTTGATATTTGCAGTCATACAAAATATCAGACATTTATGCTTTGAGCAATCCTTGTCACAAATTTATTCATTTAGACAGACTTGATACAAAAAGAGATGTAAAGAATCACTTACTTTTGTACAGGTATTAAAGGGCTATAAGCCTTCATTAGATAGATGAAGACTGATAGCAAATGTGATTGTCTTTAGGCTATGCTGCGCCTCTGAGATCTCATCAGTATCTAAATCTGTCATAAAGCATGTTTAACAAAAAGAAAAAGTATTGTCTGTTTGGACAACTTGCTTGTTCATTAAGATACTGTTACTGACTTCTAATAGCAATAGGAGATTTTATCATCGTTATCTTAGTTTTTCCTCTTATGAGCCAAGATACCAGCTCTTTCATGACACCACCTTTATGAAGAGAATTTTAAACAAACCACGCACCAACTGTTTATGTCTCCTAGAGAGAGACTTTCCAACTGTTCATGTCTTCAGGCAAGTCCCGACAGGAAAGCATAATTGTATTTCCAGTAGTTATTTTCTGAGCATGATTGCTGAAGTTTATTCTCAGAGTCTAAAGAAAAGATCAGGAGTATTCCCATTATCTAAATTACACAGGGATTTTTCAACACATCTGGAAAATTTATATCTTTTTCCTTTCTTTCCCTCTTTTTTCAGGGCAGGGGGGATTGTAATACTTTTTTCAAGAAAAGCTTCATATTTCTGATGAAATGGCAGTAACTCTAAAATAATGAATGTTATTTTTATAGGATTTGAGGATCAAGAGATTATTGTCATATGGAGAATGAAATCAAAATGGCACAGTGTCTTCCCAGATTTGCCACTACGAGTTTGCCTATGATACCAGATTTTCCTGTGGTCCCCAGCTGCCTTCCATATAGCCAACATACATTGCTTCTGCTACATGCTTATTTAGCAGATATGAAAGGCTGTCCTGTCACACTCAAAACATTTGAATCGTTTTGACATCAGTCTTCAAGCAGCATTACCTTGTATATCACTTTATGATTCTACATGTTTGTGTTGCTATGGGAAGAATGAGCTATCCTAATAAATCTCTCCATATGGGCAGTAAATTCAGACATGATCAAGTTTCTGAGGATGCAAAAGCTTCATTGGCAAAGATCTCACTCTCCATGCTTTTGGCCATTATGTCATGCCCCATTACCATCTTCATTGCACAGCTTTATAGTTAGCAGTAAGCTTAATTTGGGATTGCAGTAGTTTGCTAAGATTTCATCAGAACAAAATTGTTTAGACATGGGCCTGTAGTTACTGTACTCCATGTTTTAAAATTTCTTTCTTTTGGGAGGTTATTTTCTTCTTTTAGTATCCAATGGATTTAAGGATTTTGAAACAGTGTTACAATGCATGCTTTTCAATATGTTCTTTTACAGAAGTTATTATTTCAAATGTTCTTTGATAGTGTAATAAATCATACATCAAGGTGAATTGTCTTATGTTCCGATATTTATCATACCCATTGCTCAATAAGAGTGCTTTTGCCCAGTTTCTAAAACATGTATTTTAAACTAATGTTCACAATTTAACAAATCACAGAATACATGTGGGCCTCACAACTGCATCATTGCCATAAACAGCACACAAATTATTCCAGGTACATGTACACTATTTGTTTTTCAAACAGGAGAAAAGGAAGAAAAATTTTCTAATACCTGACAACATCTTTATTTATAGGAAAACAGCATGTGGCAATCATAACACAAGAGATTAGATGTTCTTCACCACCTGAACTTTTTTCATCAGAATTTTAAACCGGAGTCCCTCAGCATGGGACTAGCTGTGTTCTCACTTGAGAGGATCAATGCATAAGGTTGCTAGGAAGACCAATGAGATGTCCGTTTTATTAATTAGCATTTGAGTAGCATATTTCCTTGCACATAAAATTACCTCATTCTGGGTCATTACGAAATGTGTATGTTTGAGCTGTCTATATTTGCAAAAGTTAAGGTTAATTTTTTTATTTCTATTATTTTGTCCATTGCAGATTATGCATCTCAAGTATAGGTAATGCACTTTGACAGTTACCAAGTTCAAACACAAGACAGATACAGGTAAATTTCCCGAAGAAGATAGAATAAGATTTACATTTCTGTTTGTTTGTTTGTTTTTTCATTTCCATTTGCTAAATGGAAATTGCTCATACGTTTAGTTTCAATCAATTTTCAGCTCTGATTTTCTCTCAATTAGAAATGAAATTGTTTCTGCATCTTTTCTTGTGATTTTTTAGTCATTTATCTCAGCAATCTAATGGTTGAATAAGTTAAATGTGAATATCAAATGCAGAGTGCCTCAGATAATTCTTTTGTATGCTTCTAATAGCCTAGCAGCTGTGATAAAAAGCTTTCTAATTTATAAAATACTTGTCTATATTTTCTTCACACTGTATAGTGATCAGAAGCATAGCAAGCTTTTTTTTTTTATTCCAGAGGGTCTGAACCAATGTAACTAAATATTAATATGTTCTTATCATGATGATTTGACACATTTTGCATGCTATCTAAAGCTTCCCATAATGTTTCAACTTTGACATCTTCACAAGCATATGAAGCTCACCAAATCTCAACAGAAAGTTACCCAGGACATGATAGTAGACATCATATAAGCATAGAAACATATTTGGTAGACATATGAATTTATTTCAGAAATAAAATAATTTTTTGAACAAACGTGTTGTTGTCTACTATATATATAAGTATACCATGTCTACAGTGAAAATGTGTGAATTTTGTGAGTGAGAGGTCACATCAAGATCACAAAGTCAAAAACATTTGTCAGAAAAAGGTCATAAAGAGAAAAAGCAATATTTCTTTTAGTCTATGTTTTTGTTGGCTATAGTGAAAAATCATTATTGTGATATACAGTAAAACTTAATCAGAATTTTTCTTCCTCTTTTCATTCCACTTAGTAAATCATATTATCTCTCCGTCAAATGAAACATTTGCAGAACTTTATAGGATTCAGCACAGAATATTTTCTCTGTAGAATACTATAGGAAGGCTCTAATAACCTAAGAAAATGTGTCATTATCTATTCAGTTTGATAGCTCTTTATAAGTCATTTCCACCAAGACCTCTCAAATCCATTTAGAATTCTATAATGATTTTGCCCTTACCATTTCCTATGTAGGTCTTCTGATAACAGAAGAGAGAATTTTATAACAATTTTCCTAATATAAATCGCAGTCCAGGTTCATCACAAAATAGGAAGGACTAAGCAGTGGTGGTGAGTGTTCAGCAGATAGAATAGTGCAAATGTCTGCAAGATCCATCTACTGACACGAGCACTTGGCTGGAAGGATTGAACAAAGATGTGTGAGAATAGATGTACAGAAGAGAGTTTGGCCTTGTAGCACGGACTGCTGCAATATATGTGTGCATTTAGAAAACCCCAGTGGGATTCATAACGGCCTGGTAGGATGCCCGCAATGCAATGGACAGAGAGAAGTAAAACTTAAGAATATGTTTCACAACAAGCTAACATACTGACAGGGAAACCTAAGTTAATTAATAAAAACACTGATGGTAAAAACATAGATATGATTTCAATATCCAAATTATAAATATTTTAGTCTGATACTATATAAAAATGCCTCTTTTCTTGGGGGATTGACATTCTCAATAACTTTCTCTCACTGAGGTTTGACTCCTTAGTCCTTTCCTTAGAAAGAATGGGCAAAACTTTCCTTCAAAATTGCAGTAGGATGAGGTGCTGCCTCCAGTCTTCTGTGCAACGTCTCAGTAACTAAAGCAATCCACTCACCCTGGGCACTGGAACAACAGCTGCCCATCCTGTTTGTCCAAGAGGATTTGACCACACAGCTCTCATGTTCCAGAATACACTCCCAGTCCCTTCACTGTGAAGTATTCAGGGATGGGAGGAAGTAAATTACATATTTCTCTTTTATTTAAGCTCTTCAATCTAAGAGACATGTCAGTAAATATTCTTTGATACAGAGAAAAATAAGAACTGATGAATATGACTCTGTGAGCTCAGACAGTGATGGCAAAACTTTTTGGTATTGAATGGCAGATATATTTTAAGAGACAATCTTGTTGATGCCAGACCATGTCTTCAAATGTCTTCTGAAATTAAATTTGGCAGCCTGAATTTAATGTAAAGAACTCACTTCAAAGCAACCTGAAACTGAGA
This sequence comes from Phaethon lepturus, assembly GCF_000687285.1. Classification (NCBI taxonomy): domain Eukaryota; kingdom Metazoa; phylum Chordata; class Aves; order Phaethontiformes; family Phaethontidae; genus Phaethon; species Phaethon lepturus. Next base: position 53,098 of record NW_010559736.1, read on the forward strand.
CCCCCCTCCCTTCCAGTGAACCCCATGTTGCTTCACTGAAGACTTGTTATTCCTCTCTTCGTAAACGGAAGTACATGGCAACATACACATTTTATTGCAGTTGCTGATCAGTTGAGGAATTGAAATTTGCTACACATTTTATTCTCTTTTTCATTCTACCATTTTCTCTTTTTCCCTCTTAGTGAAGAAATACTTCTTTCTTTTTCTATATTATGCGCATTTTCATTGTTAGCATTCTATTTTGATATGAAAGTGAAAGTGTTAATAAACCATTAACAGAAGCACTGGAATTCCAGGAAGGGAAATCATCTGAAAATCCCATTTAGTGAGGGTTTTTTCATATATTTATGGGGTGGGTTTTTTCTGCCACAAGAAGTCATTATGATTATTTAGGTTGACTGTATACCTATTTTGGCCAGTGTATGTCAACAAACAATTCATGTCATGACTTGATTGCCTCAACAAAGTTGAATATCCCCCCTTTTTTTTTTTCCTAGGAAAACAATGAACTGTCCTGGCATCATCTTTAGTTATTAACGCCCTTCAATTTTTGGACCATTCACAAGTAAGGAAGTTCATAGAACATACTTTGAAAAATAAACCTCAGACCAAGACTCCACCTCATACCTTTTGACTCATTACAGTCCATTTCAGTTTTCGTATTCCTTTTGAAGAGAGCCATAGATTGCCCAATGCATGGATAGATGACAATATTGTAATGACACCACTTGAAAGAAGAAGCAGGATGTAAGCGAGTCTCAACACTCACAGATGTAAATTATTCAAGAACAAGGTGAAACAAGAAAAGATGAGAGGAATTCACTTTCTTTAAAATTCCAAGTGTTTCAGTACAATGGCCCTGGGCAATTCTTTCAAAGCTAGAAAGAGAGAGGAGATTGGTTTTGCAAAAAAAGACCCAGGGACAAACTTTAAGTGTGATTCTGTCAGAGAGAGTGTAGAAGGGGCTGTTCAAGTCACTGGCTGAATATTTCTAACACTAAACCACCAAATCACATCATTAAACTTATTAGTGGACTAAGATCTATCTTAAACTAGCTAAAATTTCTTCCCAAACAATATATATTGGAAAGACAACAGGAATTATAATTTCAAGGTTAAATGCAATTAAGACCTGGATATGTCTGTTGGCCACTGTGACAGTGTAGTACCTGAGCTTCAACAGTTCTTCTTCCTCCTCTGTGTTTACCTCTCTCCTAGATGTATTTACAAACATTTCCATTTTGCTAGGTGGCTTTTCCAGTTCTTTTCTAACAACATGACAATCTTTCCTTTTCCATAATTATCATGATAGTATTTCTCTACTTATCATGACCTTAAACTCTGTACTATTGCATGTCATCCTATTATTGCCTCTGAGGTCTCAGAGCTGCCTAATTCTCCCTATAATGTACCTGCACTGACACTACCTTCCAACTGTGTGTTTTTAACCCCTATAAATACTATACATTTGTTAGAGCCAGGGTTATTCAAAAAAGTTAAACAATATCAGTTATGAGACAGATCATAAGGAACCAACTCACTCCCTCCATCTTAGCAGTTAATTTTTCACCATAAGTCCTCTTCATCTACATTTAAAGTTACCAGCCCACCTTGCAATTCTTTTCCAGGTCCTTATCAACTCCAGGTTAAATAAGTTCTTCCCATGTTATCGTATCAAATATTTCACTAATTTAAGGGACCTGCTGGTCCAGAAAATATTTTACCTTTTAAAAAAAAAAATTACTGAAATCTGTAATATAAACATCATGTTTTATCCTAATTTTTGTACACTTCTGAGGATTTGTATTTTTCCTCAAAATTCTGTCCAAACCAATGTCAGTCTACGAGTCACTAGCTGGCCAGATAACTTTTTACAGGTAGCATTTTAAAATGGACATTTTAGTTCATTTTTGTTTTCTTGTCATACAGTGCCCTCCTTCATTCTGAGATGTTTATTACTAAATTTACAATTCCATGTATTCCATCAGAACGTTGGGATGACCTCCAGTTTGAACACAATGGTCTTCAAGTTTGGTTTCCAGCTTGAGTGTTACAGTTCTCTTTTCCATATCTTCCAACCCATTAGGTGTGTTGTCTTTGCCCCATTCTCAACTTCATCACCTTTACTGAAAACCAAGATGAAACATTTATTGAGGTTTTGAGTCATTAACTTTAATCCTGATGATATTCTTGTTATACAACTGCTCCACCATTCATTTGTGTGCTTTTTGATCATTTGTATTCCAAAAGGAATTTTTACAAAAATTTGCCAGATTATATTTTCAAACTAATTGAAAAGATTTGGGCAACTAATGTTCATTTGTTTTTAAAGGACCACAGTCTATTTGATAATTTTTAAAACCTCATTACTCTCTTTGCTGAGTTTGCCTATTAGTTGCTAGGTCTTTATTTGGGGTGTCAAGGTACTTTTAAATAGAAGGTTCTGGCTAATAGACCACATTTCCTTCCTTCCTTCCTTCCTTCCTTCCTTCCTTCCTTCCTTCCTTCCTTCCTTCCTTCCTTCCTTCCTTCCTTCCTTCCTTCCTTCCTTCCTTCCTTCCTTCCTTCCTTCCTTCCTTCCTTCCTTCCTTCCTTCCTTCCTTCCTTCCTTCCTTCCTTCCTTCCTTCCTTCCTTCCTTCCTTCCTTCCTTCCTTCCTTCCTTCCTTCCTTCCTTCCTTCCTTCCTTCCTTCCTTCCTTCCTTCCTTCCTTCCTTCCTTCCTTCCTTCCTTCCTTCCTTCCTTCCTTCCTTCCTTCCTTCCTTCCTTCCTTCCTTCCTTCCTTCCTTCCTTCCTTCCTTCCTTCCTTCCTTCCTTCCTTCCTTCCTTCCTTCCTTCCTTCCTTCCTTCCTTCCTTCCTTCCTTCCTTCCTTCCTTCCTTCCTTCCTTCCTTCCTTCCTTCCTTCCTTCCTTCCTTCCTTCCTTCCTTCCTTCCTTCCTTCCTTCCTTCCTTCCTTCCTTCCTTCCTTCCTTCCTTCCTTCCTTCCTTCCTTCCTTCCTTCCTTCCTTCCTTCCTTCCTTCCTTCCTTCCTTCCTTCCTTCCTTCCTTCCTTCCTTCCTTCCTTCCTTCCTTCCTTCCTTCCTTCCTTCCTTCCTTCCTTCCTTCCTTCCTTCCTTCCTTCCTTCCTTCCTTCCTTCCTTCCTTCCTTCCTTCCTTCCTTCCTTCCTTCCTTCCTTCCTTCCTTCCTTCCTTCCTTCCTTCCTTCCTTCCTTCCTTCCTTCCTTCCTTCCTTCCTTCCTTCCTTCCTTCCTTCCTTCCTTCCTTCCTTCCTTCTTTCATCCCTCCCTCCCTCTCTCCCTCCCTCCCTTCCTCCCTCCCTTCTTTCTTCCCTTCTTCCATTCTTTCCTTCTTTTGTTAATGTATTTCTTTTATTAAATAGTTATAGAAATTTTACAGGATTCAAACATTTTTATTTCAGTCTTTCTCCTAATTTGATTCTGCTTTTTAAATTTCTTTTATTTCTTTCTATCCATTATAGTTCTTATATTTCTCATCCCATGTCTGTTCCCTCTATGATTTTACCTGCTAGAGGTAAAATATATCAACATTGAGGAATGAAAAAAACAAGTTCCTAAGTTCAACACCTGACATCCAGATTTATTATTGGATTTGTTATTTGTTATTAAAAATGTATTACGGAAATGAATGAGCGGAACACATAAGCAGGAGTTACCCAGGGGAAGGCATGAGTCATTTTGTGACAGGTTACATGTACTTAATGTAGCTATTCACATTTTTATTCATGAAAAAATTGGTAGATTCTACATTAATTGTCAAATACCTTGATGGACTTGAATATTTTTGCAATTCAAGACATCTTCAAATATATTTACTCATATGTCATGTGGATCTGTGCCCATTTTAAAATGGATTAAAGTGAATCACGGAATGTCAACCCCCATTACAAAGCTGTGTCATATTTCATTTTAAAAAACAGCTTGAGAGGTGCTTACTAATTTTATTTATTAATTATGAAACAAAGTCTGAGAGAATGGATGTTGAAAGAGGTTAGCTTTGTCCCCTGCAACAAGAATGCTAGCATAAAATAACAGCCAGTACATAGAATATTATTTTCAATTACCCTTTATAACATTCTGTCCCTTCAGTAAAGCTGTAGTAAATTTATCAATATTGTTAACTTACCTTTAGAAATGTAGTTTCCTTCTGACTGAAACTGTGTTAACCAATAAGTCCAGACTGAGGTTAAGACTGCAATACATTTCTATGTGGAAATGTGAAGTTATTATTTTCAGAAAAATGGAAATGCACAAATGCACCGTTGCCTAGTCTTGTAACCGAATTGTCATCGCTGCATTAGAAGCAGTGTTGCCCAAGATTAACTAATTGCTCGAAGGACAGCAACTACTTCTAGAATGAATTTATATCCGAAGGTATTTGTTTGGAGGTGACTCACTGAATGTAGAGTGTCCTTAACGTAAGTCTGCTCCATAGTCAGGCATTTCAATTAACTATGTAAAGCTTGATAGGATTAATTAATTAAAGACATCTCAGAATGGTTTTGGGTTTGGGTTGGGTTTTTTGTAAAAAAACCTGTGTGTGTTTATTAGCCTTGGATCTACTTCTATACAAAGAGTCAAGATTTCTATTTATCAGTATTCAATTTCCAAAAGTAAAAATGATCCTGATGATATTCTCTTTTTCCTAGGTCTGCCCAGTATGACAGTGTATAGCCTTCTCAAAGTACAAAAATATATATTTGTGTAAAGAATAACTATATCTGGTCTGTGCACACTGTTGTTTGGCAAACATTTCAGTAATTTACTTGTACTATCAAATCTTTTTTTTCCTAATCAAACTTTCATTTATGTTGCTGAGACTACTTGACTTGGAGAGGATGCAGTCCCAATCTGAACTGGCATTCCATGAGGTGCATCCATACATCATGTCAGATATATTGCAAGAACACACTGGCTGATGTCAGTCCTTTAACTTTGTTTGGCTATCTTCAGTTAGTACAATAGCTGAAAATGAGGCTGTGGTAGTAGGGTCTTGTTTCTCTGCTTTTTTTTTTTTTTTTAATAAAAGAAAATATCCTTTAGGTTTCAGTTTCAGTTCTTTAGGAGTTTCGTTGCTGGAGAAGATGTGGCACAAAGAAAAACATGGTACAATCTTATTCTGTAGTGTTTCATAAGGAATACAGAACTGTGACTCTCAAAAAACTGCTTATATCTTGCCTTGCTTTACCTTAATCTTAGACTTTTAAATAATACATTAATGAGGTATCTTCATTTCCTTAACTACAAAACTACTAATAACCCTTAAATGTATGGTGATAAATGTATTGTGCACCTTGTTGGCAACACTGAAGGAATCCACAAGGAACATTTTTATGTGCATGTTACTGGGAGTATTGCTCTTTGTAAGCTTGTGAAGAATTTCATTACCAAACACTGTTAGAGTGCCATTAATGACTCCTATCTTCCTCCAACGTATCTGAGAAACAAAGAATTCTATGACCCCTTAGGGTGCCCATATCAAAACAGCCAGCCTACTTTTCTCCTGCCCCTATTGTGCCTGAATTGATCAACAGAATCTATTTACTTCAATCTTTTCAAATTCACCTTTAATGAAAACCTCTACAAGTCTGACTTCACCAGCAATTTGATAGTACCTATATTGTTTTCCCAAGAGTAATCTTTGCGTCACATGTAGTGTTCCATGGTGTTACTCATTACACCTTTTTAGAAACAATCATAGAGTCATAGAATCATAGAACAGTTTGGGTTGGAAGGGACTTTTAAAGGTCATCTAGTCCAACTCCCCTGCAATGAGCAGGGACATATTCAACTAGATTGGTTTGTTCAGTATATATAGAATATATAAACATACATAAAATATATACTTTGTCAATTTTAATAGCTGTATAATATTTAATGTAAATATGTTTGTTTTCATTATTACTAGAGAAACAATTTTCATCTAACACAATCAATACTTGGGTTTTGGAAACACAGGCTTTAAAAGGATGAACTTGGAAAGAAGAAAGAATGAGAGAGAGAGAGTGGTATCAACTAAGTGCTATGCCAAAGAATCCCACTCACTGTTCAGTGCTCCTAAATTTAAAATTAGAAGTGTTTCACTGCACCTGAATTACTTTGGCTCAGATAAGTAATTCCAATAGATCAGATTTAGTGATAATCTTCTAACTTTAAATTTAGACTCACTGAAATGTCTGGTTCCTTCAGAACATAATTTTCCAGGCTGAAGAAGTTGTCCTGTGGAGCTGCAGCTAGCATTAAGGGGAGAGACAGATTAGCAGTATTATACAATATATTCAGTTACTCAAACCTTGAGTCATTTTTCAAAATTTTGAAATGTTTATATACAAAGTTTCATTTTAGGGAATGTGTCATATCACAGTTATTAATGGGAAGAGTGACTGAAAGTTCAAAAAGATTTACACAAGCAAAGAGATAATGGAGGCAGGCAAATACAAAATTGCAAGTGAATAGAGGCTAGCAAACAAACTTGTGATCAAGGCATAGGCTGAGCCATAAAGCAGAAAAGCTCTTATAATGAAATACATTTAAAAATATATTTAAGCATCCACCTACCTGAGATGAAAATTAGGAATGTGATACGAAATTCTGGAAATGTTATGCATCGTGGGCACATCATACACTTTGGGGTTATAGATAAAGATGCTGAGTTCTGCCAAAAGTTGAGTCCCTTTTAACTTTTTGAAAAAAATTTGATTAATTCTAAGATTTTCAAAAACAGCTAAGGGACTTAAAGGCCTAGGGTGGATTTGCTTCACCTAACTTTGACTTAAATCTCATTCTAGGTAGACTTTAGGGTTGGTAATCTCCTTGACTATGTTAGCCATCTGAAAGCTGCAGCCTAGCCTACATGAGTCATTTAACTTCCTTTCTTAACCAATGTAAACAGACACATTCCTCCAGAAATTTTATACTGGATACTTCTTATTTTATGATAATGTGAGTCATACTCTTCCTCTGTGAATCATCCATGCCCGTCTTAATGGTAACATTTTATACCGTTTCTTCAAAAGTACAAATATTTACATAAGGTACAGTGCAGAAGAAAATAATCCCAAGGATCTGTAAGTCCACATCCAAGTCAGTACATCCCCTTGTCAGTCCCATCATAACCAGAAAAGGACTGGGTATTTGTGTTATATAAATTTAAGTCCTTGTTTGCAAAACATTCTCTTGAACCCCAATACTTCTTTCTACCTAGAAAAATACAAAATTTCATACTTCAAGGTTCCTCCTGTTGGAACCATCCTTCCACAAAGATGGCAAATTAAATATCAGTTCATTAAATAGGGTGTCTAGTTATATTTGTCTTATGTATCACTTCCACTCTATTTGTCTGTCAGTTTTTCATAAACTGAAGTCTTAGTTAATGTAAAACCAGGATATATTTTCACATTTTTCCTCAGGGGTCATGGAAAGTCAAAAAATATTAGCACATTTATTTGACATCTTAAGACACCCCAGGATACTACAGTACCCTTGGGTGGAAAAGAGGAAGAGTATTTTATGTAAACAAATGCATGGAGATAAGAAACAAACAAACAAAAAGACAACAAATTATGGAAGGAGAAGCAAGACAGAAAGATTATTACAAATGTACTAAGCTCTGTGGGAGGAGTTGTGCTTTGACCTGTAGCAAAAAAACCAAAACCAACCAACAAATACTTTTCATTCCTTTTCAGACAATGAATGCAGCCCTCTCTGCTGTAACACTTAAAAGGAGAGTGAAATAAGACATCTTTAAAGATACGTGCAGGGGCTATAATGGTCTTAGCCTGATAACATACTCACAATCAACATGCAAGACAACAGGCTAGAGTTTTCCAGCCTGTTGGGGATGTGCCCATTACTGAACAAAAGAGTTCAGTACTCAGGGCTGAGAGAGAGTGCTGAAAAGGGAATGAGAGTGGGAAAGTCAGTGTAACACCGCTGGCAGGCAATTACAGAAGTGGGACATTAACAGCTGAATGTGTTTGGGTGGAGCATAATTTTAAACCAGCGTAATTTTCAGTGAGCCACGCTCTTTAAGAAAGTGTAGGTCGGTTTCTAATGTCTAAGTTAGACACAAAAAACTAGAGTCTTACTGTTTGGGTTTTCCTTTTTTGTTTGTTTGTTTAATTAGCATGTATGACAAGCACAGCCTATGCTGATCTTACTTTGAGAAAAAAAGGTGTTGATTCAACCCACACATCATAAATGGTAGAACAGAAGTCAGGCAGTGAGAGAAAAGAAAAAGTAAGAGGAAGATAAAGAAGAAGAAAAAGGAACTACATCGAAAGATTCAGGCAATTGTATGCAAACAACTCAAAAGAAGGTGCAAAATCGAAATTCACAGAACATCTGAGTGGAAGACTGCCTAGACCATATTAATGCTTCTTCACAGCAGACTTCTAGCTGGGGTGCCTGTGCTAGGAGTATAAATGTTTGGGGCTCCCTCTGTAGTCAATAAGGACAGAAAGACAGAAAAAAAAAAGCCTAGAGCGTGACACAGCTGATCACAGAGCCAACCTGTCCTCTGGAGAGTTTCCACACACTGACATTCACTCCTATCCAATATTAAGTTGGGAGAGTGATTTTTCCTCATTAGTGTCAGACAAGTGTCTTGAGATGGAGTGAATCACACTCTGGGAATGCCTTTTTCCCTCCATTAACTAGAAAGGTTGCTGATTTGGAGTAGTTTGGGCTTTGGCAATGACCTCTTAAACACCTAGGTTGGCACTCCTAATGTATATATGTCTCAGCAACTAAATTTACATGGGATGAACTTTGGCTCTATAGTTCTGACCCTGTGTTACTGAAATCAGTAGGAGTTGTTCTATTGGGTTAACTAGGCATGTGAATGAGACAGAGATGTTTAGTCAGTGCTAATGTAATTGTCTTTCAAAAAGTACATCATAAAATAAGAACAATCCCCCAAAAATCCCAAACCGGTCCAAAACTCATAGTAATAACAATCTGATAGGAAAGATGAAACAATGTGATCTTCCTACTTGATCACCTAGTCTAACCAGGTCAAAACCAAAATGTGTATTAATGAAAAGGAGAAGGCAAAAATCAAAGGAATTTAAATAGTTTGATTGTATGTATTGTATCTTAGTTCCACTGCATCTTTTCAGATTCAACCTTGCAGATTAATCTGAAAAGGTTCTGCAATATTTCTGGGGTTCTCTGTAACCTTCTAACAGTCCAGCTCTTGGTCCCAGACAAAATCAGGAGGTGAAAAAATGCATCTGTGAAAATTAATAGCCTACTTACAGATGGAGTAGGTGAAATCAAATAAATGGGACTTAACTGGTTTACATTTGCTTTGAGGATTTAGTCTGCTACACTTTTTACTGAAAGCTATTGCATTTTATTGAAATTATTGTATATTTTGTTGAAATGGGAGGGGGGTGACTGGATAATCTTCAGCAGTATTTTCCAGCCTTAACCATTGTATGATTCTGTGATTCTGTGAAGACAATTTGACCATCATTAGACAATTGATGGTCCTATGGTTTTTCAAGTTATTTCAATAAGCTACTGTACTCAGCTGCAAATTACTTTTCTATTGTTCATGTGATTTAATAACACACTAAACTGGCTGTTATTAAACCATGATTGCTCATCACCCAGAAAAGAATGACAGATGACAAAATATTAAAACATTATTTTATACCTACAGCTAAAAGGTAACTTAATTACTTTTTCTAGTTCATTACTTAAGCCACCAATTAGAGTGTTGCCTTTAGAAGTATTCTGCAACTGTTTGCTGTGCCCAACTGTATAACCATAAGTCAGTGGCCTTGCTTCAAGATACTGCCGAAGAAACACACAGCCATTTTCCAGTTGAAGAACTGATTAGATGTCATACCGCTGTCACCGATTAAACTTTGTCTCCAATATGTACTTTTATGTTTACTTTACTTCTTTTACCTGCAAGTAAAAGTCTATATAACAAACGTCATGGAAAACACATAAATCCCTACAAGTTATATGCCTTAGACAACTTTTTCTAAGCAATTAATGAGAAACGTCGAATACAAACAATTATGTCCTAGGTTTTTTTCAAAGGTCTTCAGAGACACCTGAAGACTTCATGAAACCAAGGATGCTCAGGCATAAACAGAGGGTTCGAGTTGCAGATACTGACAGACACAATCTTTTGGATTAATCTGGATTCCCCTGTGCCATTGCACATCCTACCCCCTGCTTTAGTTCTGCTTTCATGCCATTTTTACTTTAGTTTGTGGAACAGCATGTCAGTATATCATGCCCTAACAGATAAAAATACTCCTCTCCAAGCAGCTCTATAAAACTAAATGACCCTGCTGAGCTGTGTCCACTCCTTTGCATAACATTTAACAATAAAGGAGAAACAGAGTTGAAAAGTGAGACTTACTTTTAAGATTTATAACAGCACAAGATCCTCTGGAGCAGCAGTTACTGAAGTTATGAAAATATGTCATAGATATCATTAACTGTCAATGACTTAATCCTGAAGCTATTAGCTAGTAAATTTGTAATAGTAATAACAGTTTTGTCAGAACCCATACTTAATTATCAATATAAACCCCAGTTCAGTTCTCTTAAATTAAAATATATGTCACTCTAATTAGAAATATATGATGTTCCTGATAAGTATTCTTAGGCTGAACCTTTTCAGCACCTTTCCTTATGAGCTTTTTTTTTCAGCAATACAGTATGATTTTATTGTATTCTGGTATTTGATAAGGACTGATTTTGCTTTTCATAATTTAAACCACTAAGACAGACTGGCCTTGCTAGTTAAAAAAAAAACTGGCATTTCTTCATTAATCAAATAATGATGGATGTAAATACACTGAATGATCATTATTTCATCAAGAGCAAAGTCATGTCCTAATGGACATGAAATTACCATGGTGGTCAATGACTGATTTTAGTGTCATTGCAGTCTTATAATTAAAGCTCCAGATTGAGAATTAAGACATATCTTTAAGCTCTTAATTAACCCAGTGATGGAAGCTGTAATGATTTGAGGTTGTATCTGTGCATAACATGCATTACGCATAATAGTGGCAATTCTCTCTTTGTAACTATATCAGGCAACATGCTTTATTTTTAAAGTATTGCTTACTCATATTTCTGGGTCTTTTTCTCTTTATTTCACACCACATTCAGCATCTGTGTTCAACCTTGATCATCCTCCAGTCTGACAGAAACTCCACTGGACAAAGGTGTAGCTTATCTTAATGAGCAAATAGGTTTTATAGGTCTACCCTAGGGAAGATAAGCTAGTTGAAATCTTGATCATCTGATGAGGCAAAAGTCTCCTTCTTCTTTTTCTTACGCAGTCTCCACAACCTGTGCTCTCCAGGTGGCACCATGCCATTGCTGTCCTCCTTGTTGCATAATATTTCAACAGAAAAAGGCAAGAATACTTACTCTCAAAATTTCCCATATAGGAGATATGAATTCCAGGACCTTCAGATTGAGCCAGACCTAGAACCATGCCCTCCCATTTATAGGGAAAAAGTTTTAACCACTAGGGTATTCTGCAAAATGTGGGACCTGAAACATCATCATCTTTCTTTTTTAAGAAAATGTCATGCTCCATTTGATGCCATGGCAGACTGGAATGCAAGTGGATACATACTCCCAGCATTGCTCCTTGTTCCTTATATCACCTAAGTTTGATGGACCTGATCGTAGCCATCTGAAGGTCTTCAGAAATATATATATATAAGCAAATATATATATTTGCTTTAGGAGGAACCCACAGAATGAGATGTCTAATAAATACATAGTTACAACATTAACTTAGTGCCCCCAAACATCCTTTAGATGAAATCTCACAATACCTTTATACAAATGGCACACATTGTTACTGAACTTACTAACTGGATGTTTTGCAAAGCTTTCTGCATATGTAGAACCAAAGAGCAACTCAGCTAAAATCCATCTCCAGGAAAGCAGGGCTCCACCACACATAATGGTTTCTTGGGAAGACAGATGCCATAACTCCAAATGTTCCCCCACCCCTTCCTTCCTCTTTGCCACAGCTTTATATACTGAGCATGATGTTGTATGGTATGGAATATCCCTTTGGCCAGTTTGGGTCAGCTGTCCCAGCTGTGCCCCCTCCCAGCTTCCCATGTACCTCTGGCCTTCTCACTGGCACACCAGCATGAAAAGCTGGACAGTCCTTGGCTGCTTAGCAACAAGTGAAACCATCGGCACGTTATCAACACTTTTTTCATCCCAAATCCAAAACACAGCCTCACACTAGCTTCTATGTGAAGAAGTTTTTCTTGTTTTTCTTCTATGAAGAAAACTAACTCTATCCCAGCTGAAACCAGGACACTTAATGACAAGGTAAAAATCTCCTTTGCCAGGTTTGAAACAGGTTTGTGAATGATGTTGAAAATGCAACAGTTATCTAGTTCTTCTGTGGTGAAGAAATAATTTTCTAAATTACCCCTATAAATAAAAGTATATAAATACAAAGAGAGAAAAGGCTTTCTCATTTGTTTAGGATGCTGAAAAAGAATAATGATTAGTTAAAAGAAGGATGAGTTCAGTGACAGAAGTACCATGGGGGGGAGGGGGAAGTGGAAGTAGATTTATGATGATAGAATCAAAGTCAATTACAATGTGAAGGTTAAAGACAAGACACGCTAATGATAAGTGAAGGGGTACGACAACATGATAAAGGTCATCTGAAAACCTGAGACTGTCTCTGATGGCTTTTTACTTAAAAGATCACATACAACTGAAAAAAACCTTTAACCTACCTTATTAACAGTGTAACAATGAGGTTTAATTGAACAAGGCTAAGTGTGACAGGCCCTGGAATATGTGGTGTAATAATGAAATCTTAGTAAGAAAATAAAAATTAAATAGTTTGTTTAGGAAAACAGATCTATAATAATAACTGATAGGTCATGTTTTCTAAATAAATACAATATATAATTATGCAGGTTGCATAGTTACTGGTGAACACTGGTGCCAGCTTATGTGAGTTTAAAATCCTGTAATGTTATTACTGGACTGTACAGCAGAGGTAGCAAGCTTAGCTCAGTAGTAAAGTAAAAAAGAATTGATGCAGTATGTGAATTAGAATATAATAGTGAAGAAGGATAACGTGATCACTTTCTTCTGTGATATTAAAACAGCTCAGTACTAAAGTAAAAAAGAATTGATGCACCCATTTGCAGTATGTGAATTAGAATATAATAGTGAAGAAGGATAACGTGATCACTTTCTTCTGTGATATTAAAACCTAATACATTGATAAGCAACGTAATATATTCTTTTAGTAATGTCTTCAGCCATATGTGAATGTGAGCGTGAGTGTGAATGTGAGAGTGATCAAACACTGGAACAGGCTGCCCAGGGAAGCGGTGGAGTAACCATCACTGGAAGTATTCAGAAAACATGTAGACGTGGCACTTCAGGATATGTGGGCATGGTGGTGTTGGGTTGATGGTTGGACTTGATTATCTTAAATGTCTTTTCCAACCTTAATGATTCTGTGATTCTGTGATATTGCTTTAGTATATGCTGGAGAGCTCTGTCTTCACAATATTGGTTGCACCTTTCATCTCTGCTACTCCTTGCTCCTTTCATCTCTGCTACTCCAGAATAGTTTATTGTCATCTATCACTGACCACTTTACTCCAGAATAAAAGGATTGCTATTTACTGGATGTTTGTACTGTGAATTGATCCAACTGTCTTCCACCTAGTCATAGGCTATAAAGAACTAGGGTTGGACTAATGACCACTGTGCAGTGAATGAAGTTTAAACCAGTTTTGGTGTATATGAAGAATGAACTGGGAAAGGAGGCATAAGGAGTTTTTGTTTCCAAAGGAAATATTTTCAACACTCGTGCAGTTTTGGGATGAAAAACAAGAAAGCCCAGCATCTGAGGCTGGCTGGGAATGATTGCTTCCACGGTGAGTAATGTGATCTGCCAGAGGACCTGATGTTTTTGTCTGTTGAAGAGGTCCTATGCAGATGAAGGCAAGCACTGCTGTCAAGAAAATTATATCTATAAATTGTGTACAGATGCAGAAGAGTACATTGAGCTAAGCTTGTCAAAGCAACAGGCTTTAAAGTATGTAAAGAGGTTTGTGTTCTTCTACTATCCTCTCTTTGAAAAAAAGTTAAGTTATTGAAACATGGAAAAAAAGAGAAGGACATTTTGGTTCTAAACTAACACAAAGAGAATGCAGGATATTCTGTCATGTTTTAAGACCAAATTGCTAACATGGAAGTTAAATGGACTTGGATATCAAAACAGTTTAATCATGCATATATGCACCATTTTAAATATTACACATTATCTTGTAGCTGGGGAGATGGCAAGGTCTGGGAGGAAGGTTGGGTGTGTCAGCTCAGCAGTACCTGCTGTGCAGTGCAGGTTCCTGGGCCCAGGCCATAAGGACCTCTGGAAGTCACTTTGGTGTCTCTCTTCCAGTCTCTTTGGATCTGCTTGAGGGTTGTATCTCAGGTGTTCCTGAAGTCTCTTATATATCAATGCAGTCTCTCTCATCCACCCCTGAAGTCACCACCTGCATGTCTCCAAGAGCATCTTTCAGAGCACCTGCTCTGTGTGTATTCCCAAAAGCCTCTCCCCACATGTGCCCCCAGGAGCATCTCCTGCACGTGTCTGCCCCAAAAGCCTCTCACCTGTGTCTTCCCAAGAGCATTTCCCTATGAATCTCTTCCAAGAACTATTCTCCTATATGTCCCCCCCAGACTCTCTCTCCTTGAGACTCCACCAAGAGCCTCTCTTCATGTCTCCTTGAGCACCTTTCCCCACATTTTTCCCCCAAGAGCATCTCACCCATCTCTCTTGCCCCTAACAGTTGTTGTTTGTGTTTAAACATGTGTGAGTTGGAGCTCTGGGGGCTTCTCTGCCTGGCTGCTGAACAAACTGAACCGGCCTCCTCCACACACACCAACTCTACCCCTCAGCCCTGCCAACTATTCCCAGTACAGACCTAGGTAATACAGCCACCAAAACACCACAAAGGGGTGGAGACTGCTAGCACAAAAGAGGAAACCAGTGCAGCACGACTGACCATAACCTTGAGTCCCAACACAGCACCAGCAAGTGTGTGATACACCAAGTGACCCATTGCTAAGTGCAACTGTACGAACCTCCCAAGGGGTGGCAAGAGTGTCTGTACAGTCCGGGGAGGGTACTGTTGTCATGTGACATGCAACATACACTGTTTACTCTGCATTAAATGATATATCTTTTGGAAGAGCAAACTCCTTACACCTTCACTTTGCCAGCTCATTCTCCATGTACACCGAAACTGGTTTAAGCTGCATCCATTGCATAGTAGTCAGTAGCTCTGTGTACTACTAACACAGAATAGTGTCTACTTTGAAAAAAACCGTAAAATCAATTTAACCTGTTTTCTGTATGTAATATCTGTAAGCAGACTGGCAATATTTAAATGGAATTTGTTCTCTGTTATTATTATTATTATTTTTAGACAGATTATTTTACTGCATGGATCAGTATTCATGTTTAAAATTCATTCCCTAGCATAGGTCAGATAAAATTGCACATCATTGTTCGTGTTTGGATAAGCATGGAAGCAATTCTGTAAGAAATCCCTCTGTGTGCCAATCAGTTTGTGAAAATACTTGTGACTTTGAAATTTGCTTGTGTGTGATCCTGCTTGCTAAATTTGATTGCCTGAAGGTATTCAAGTTAGTTAAGAGATGCAAACATGGGTAAAGCAGAATCATCTACAAATGTGAATATTCATGCAATCTGAGTATTCTCCTCCCATAATTACAATTTAAAAAAAAATGTTTACTGCATTTCAAGATATTTATTTATTTATTTATTTGTGAGTGAGAAAGCTGGATAGGCATTTTTTTTATGTGTCTATTCATTAATCAGACTCTTT
>NW_010559736.1:69069-123280 GCF_000687285.1 Phaethon lepturus
AGGAGATGTTGGTTTCACAGTAACTTTTGCAAATCAGTCTACTTAATTAAATTTCTAAACATAGACTGGGTGGAATTCAATCTGAGATTAAGTCATCTACATTTAGGGGGTTGATTCTATTGCCTAAACACAGATGTCTATGCCATTTCAAACACCAGTCATATCCTGTCTAGCCTCTAATGTGTGCTTTAAAAGGGCATAAATCTCCCATAGGTCCTGTGTCATATCTGTCAGCCATGTGCAGATGTCTTGGATACTCTAGGGCTTCTGAAATTGCAGTAGAAACCTATGTTTAGACCACTGAAATGAGCCTTACGGCAGAACACTAAACTTTGGATGTTTTTAGTAGCTTCCCAAGTGAGATTCAGTTATCTAAACAACGGCACCCAGTGCCATATGAAATGTCTTAGGATATTCAAAACCTCTGCAGAGAGCTGACAGATATGATACAGGACCTACAAGAGCTCTCCATATTTCAGAATGGCACCTAGAGACTAACTAGAACACACTGCAATGCCACTGAATCCCATTCCATTGACTATAACGAAGTTTTAGAAATCTATCTCCCATTTAGAAACCTATGCAGAGGCAACTAAATTTTGTGAATCCAAATTAAAACTGAATCCTTCCCCTTTTTCTCTACAGTACTTGTATTAAATACCTCAAATACTCAATTCTTCATGGTATTTCTGTTCTGTAAATGCTAAAAATATGTGTAGCCTGAACTTTTGAAATGTTTACACCATCTCACATCCACAGAAAAGAGAAAATACCCTAAACCAATGCATATGCTCATAAACCTGCTGAATCTAATCTTTCTTTGTGTATGTATTAAAGAGTTCATACTGCTGTACAGCGTACCAAGATGTTAGTATGTACCTGTGTTCTTATTCAGAAAATCTCTCAGTAATATTCTACATTTTTTTGGAGCCTGTATATTTTGAGCTTCTTCAGCGGCACTCTGAAGTTTCTTCCTTCTGGCCAATCCATGATCAGTCCCAGGATTCCTGGGCAGCTGGGGCTGCCCATTTGACCCCATTACATGATCAGCATGACTGCACGTAGCATCAGTTGCATGATGCACAGAGGGGACCCTCCCTTTAAACATCCAGCCCAGCAAGGGCAATCAAGGTGCTAAGAGGAGCTGTGCTTCAGTACCAGCTAATTCTGAAGTGGCTCAAACCCCTTCATATTCTGCTAATACTTCTTTTTCTGTTGGAATGTAGTCGGCCTCAGATCCTCTACATCCCCATCTCCCAAACCCTAGAGGTCAACATCGACTCTCTTCAGGTGCTTTCTGCCAGAGGCTCCAGGTTGGGCCATGGTCCCTGACTGC
Organism: Phaethon lepturus; assembly: GCF_000687285.1. Taxonomy (NCBI): domain Eukaryota; kingdom Metazoa; phylum Chordata; class Aves; order Phaethontiformes; family Phaethontidae; genus Phaethon; species Phaethon lepturus. The sequence continues at coordinate 70,406 of NW_010559736.1, forward strand.
AGTGCACAGCACATTTCTTGCATCTTCTTCTGTCCAGGCTGACCCAAGTGTTACTGCACAAACATCCTCCCAGTTAATTTTTTCAAAGACTTGCTGCTGCTCAGGGCCCCGTTCAAAACCAATCTCCTTCCAGGTGACTTGATAGAGAGGGCTTACAATGAAACCTTAATCTGGAATATGCACTCTCCAAAAACCCACAAAGCCTAAGAAACCTTGTGTTTCTTTTTTGTTAGTTGGTGGAGACATAGCTGTTATTTTATTGATTGCATCCATTGGGCTATGATGACACCCATCTTGCCATTTTACTCGTAAAAACTGGACCTCCTGTGCAGGAGCTTTGACCTTTGTTTTATGACAAAACCAGCTTTTAGAAGAACCTTTATTATTGTTTTCCTTTTCTAAAACATTTTGTATGTTATGTTACCTCATACAATGATGTCATCAACGTAGTGCAGGTGTTCCAGAGCTTCACCCTGTTCCAGTGTAGTCTGGATCAATCCATGGCAAACGGTAGGGCTGTGTTTCCACCTCTGGGTTCAGTCGATTTCAGGTGTACTGGACACTTCTGCAAGTGCAAGCAAACCGTGTCCTGCAGTCTGCTGCCAAAAGGATTGAGCGAAATGCATTAGCAATACCATGTGGTACATGCTACTTAGCTGCCTTTGACTCCAGTTTGTACTGGAGTTCTAGCATGTCTGCTATGGTAGAACTCAGTGGTGGCATGTCTTCCTGCAGGCCATGATAGTTCACTGTTAGCCTCCACTCTCTATCAAACTTTCACACTAGTCATTATGGGCCTGTTAAAGGGTGAGTAAGTCTTGCTAATCCCTCATTGGCTGTCCAGTTGCCAAACCAGCTTATGAATTGGAACCCAGGAGTCTCAGGTCATGCGATATTTCCACCTGTATACTGTCATGGTAGTTATTGGCTCCTGCTATTCCTCAGTTCATAGCAATCACACATGTGGCCAGCCCAAGCTCACAGCACTGTCTATGACTTTTGTCAGCTTCTCTCTCCCTTATTTGTTTCAGACAGACACTTCGCAAATCCTCCCCATAGTTTTTCATGTTTGGACCAGGTAGCTAAACCTCAGGCTAGGGCCTATGGAGTTGCACACTGTAACATCATATATAAAAACAGAGTCCAACACCGAGGGGTCAAGTAGTTATCTCATTACCTTTTATGCTAGGTAATAACATGTTCGGTCTCATTGTCTTCAGTGAGAAAAAATCATTATTTACAAATACAAATAAAAGCCCTGTTTTGATATCATTTTTATGCATATGCAACTTTTAGAGGGTCTTACTTTGATCTATTTATCCTCTGTCAATGTGACAGTAACCTACTTATCAAAAATAGATTGAAATTTGAGCCAGACATAATGAGTATGGTCTAGTTTGCCAGCTTCAACATTTGAAACACCTGGAACATATAGGACTTGTCCACAAAGCTAGGGAATATGACACAGGACCTGTGGGAGAGCTCCACACTTTGGAGTCACTGTAGTTACTCTAAATTCAGTAATGTAATTTAGTTTGAAAAGATAACTACATTTACGCATGTATTACAGAGGTCCAAATGTGAATGGGGTATTCAAAAGCTCCAATTATAAACAAAGGCTAAGACTCTCTCAAGTCAGTTCCTGTACCTCAAGGCATTGACTGGAGGAATTAAGTCCCTCCTATAGTCAGTAAAAATCAGGTTTGAGACCACCTGAATTCATACAGGTCTATGATACTTGGAGAGATGCATCCCATGGTCTTGAGAGAATTGGCTGCTGTAGTTGCCAAGCCACTCTCCATCATATTTGAAAAATCATGGCAATGTTTACAAGTTAGCCTTAACTGTTGTGAAATACGTCTCTGTCTCAGGCCATGGTAATCAATAATGTGCCTCAAACTGCAGGACCCGCTTGTTGCTACCATAGCTGGAAGTAGTTCATGTCCATTTAGGTTTGTGAAGCACTTAAGACAATAAAGAGCAGCCCTTCCCACTTCAGCCAGGAAGTCTCCAGAGAAGCCAGAAATACATGTGGCTGCTTTTTGGTGGATGCTTTCATTTCTCTGCAGTGCCAAGAAATCAAGAGAACTTCTGAAATCTCAGTGTCACACGGATAGTCAGCCACCACCCTATAAAGTAGCTTGTGTGCAAAGAACGGAGCTTTACTCTCACTAGTGTCATACAACAGGATAGGCTGTTTTTTTCACTGTGAGTAACAACCCTTGACCACACAGCTGCAAAAGCTGTGGTTGTATTTAAACCATTCATTCTCTATATACACCTACATCAAATTATTGTAGGAGTTACCAAATGTTACCAAATGTAGCCTCATCTTCTTAAACAGCATCTGTGAAATGTGAACAGGTCTTGGTCCTGACCCTGATGTTGCCTTCCTCTTGTAGCATAAAGTGGTGAGGCTTTGCTTTGAAGCACAGTATATTCTAAGGGATTGATGGGAAGGAGGAGTTGAAAAAAACAGGTGAAACAGTGTTCAGAAACTCTTGTGGCATGCCAGTGGCTGATGCTAGGATAATATATCTCCCCTATCTCCTTTTTCAGCTATCCTATATGTCCTTCTTCAGACACATATCTTTGCGAATATGCACTGTGTATCTGCAGTCCTTGAAACTCTTTCCAAGCCCTAGGCATAGAGGGCTTACAGAGAGTATAGCTCGCTCCTTCCTTCCTTCTTTCTTTCCATTCTTCCTTCCTTCTTTCCTTTTTTTCCTTCAACGAAATGTCAAAACAAGCTCACACAACTGCTTGGTTGTTGACTTTTAGCTTCTGCTTATTCTGCTTCAGGCATTCAGACTGAAAGAGACAGTCGGGCTAGCCTGAGCAGGCAGAAGGACTGCTTTGTTCTCTCTGCTGACCATGTAAAGCATCCCAGGAAGAATGGGAAGTGAGCAGAACATGTGGGCAGCCCCACTGGGGTGCACTATGTGGGTTTGCTCTGCTTCCTGGAGTGTCCTCCTGTTTTCAAGACTGGGGCTCTGCAGAGAGCTGCTCACTCAAGAAGGCAGCTACTCAGCAGCTGTCTTTTTTGCAGCCAGCAAAGGGAAACCCCTCTCTAGTTTTCCAGGAGAGTGCCAACCACCACCTTCAAACTGGGCATTAAAGGAAGAAGAAGCAAATTGTCATTAAAAAGTTGGAGTCCAGAAAAAAAAGATAAAGATGACGTTTTCTGGAAACTCTGTCTCTGGACTCTGTCACCAAGGTTCATCCTCTTTCTCACTGTCCTATAGCAAGAGAGTGCCTTTCCACTTGGACCACTGCTTTGGCTGGAGGAAACATGTCCTTCTCACCCTCATGGCAGTGGCATCAGGAGACCTGCAGAAAGAGGGTGAGGCCAACTGTGGATAGCACCAGCACAGGCACAAAGCATCCAGGGAAACATCCACACATACTCGTGACCAAAACCATCTTGGCAAAGCTGTGGAAAGCTATTTGACAGAAAAGGCCCTGGGGGTCCTAGTCAACACCAAGCTGAACAGCAGCCAGCAAGGTGCCTTTGCCACAAAGGTGCCGAGTGGTACCCTGGGCTGCACTAGGCAAAGCATTGCCAGCAGCTGGAGGGAAGTGACCCTTCCCCTCTGTTCAGTGTTGTGCCCAGGTCTGGGATCCCCAGTAAGAAACTGCCATGGACATCAGTTTGGAGAAGACCAGCAGGATGACTCTTCTCTCTTCCTCTCTCAGGTGGGCACTGCTGCACTAGGACTGCTGCTGCCCTTTCTGCAGGGCATGCCCATCCCCATCACTCCATGACAACTGAGCCCGTGGGGACCCCAGCTTCCCAGATGGCATTTCTCCCTTGTGCTCAGCAGTGGGGAGACACTGCTGAGAGAGTCCAGGAGTGTTTGCCTGGTGGTTTTCATCCAGGGTTTTTTGCTTTGGTTTTCTTGGTAGCAGGCAGGACCTGGAGGAGGAGGAAGAGAGGGCTGCCCTGGCCCTTAGCACAGCAAGGGAACTCAGCTGCTGCAGAGGCACCCAGGCAGCCAGGCTCTGGTGGCAAGGGGACTCTTTTTGGGCCGGTCCCTGGCAGCTCTCTGCAACCAGGAGAGCACACTGCCCCAGCTCATGAAGGTGAGTAAGCCTGGCCAGGGTGTCCCAATCACTCTGACTTCTCCTGAGAGCTGCTGTCCTCAGCAGAGGGACCTTAGGTGGGGCTTGGGGACAAAGCCAACTCCCCTCATCTCTTACCTGCAGCTACCCCTCCACCCTGCCCCAGTGAAAGCAGAGCCATCCATACTTGCTCCTGTCTCTGAGGCAGGTTCACCTGCCCCAGGGCCTGTCTTCAGCCAAGCAAATGTCCTCCCATATCCCCTGCATGATCTGTTGGCTCTCCAGGAAAAGCAAGGACCCTCCACGGAGGGAATATTCCAGCGTGGGGCTGGCAAACATGCTGCCTGGGAGCTGAGTGAAGCCCTTGACAGTGGAACAGAGGTCCACATGCAAAACCAGCCTGCATACCTCCTGGCAGTCATCTTGAAGGTGAGTTCTGTTGACCTGGAGCCCGGCAGCTCCCAATTTTCTCAGTGTTGATGGATACCTGTGAAAGCAGAGAGCTGAAACCTAGCTGCCTGCTCATAAGACAGAGTGTCAGGGATGTTGCCTGTGCTCCCAACAGGAGTGTTCAAAGTCTCACCTGTAGCCCTTGGCATTGCAGGACTTCCTCCAAAACATCCCACTCAAGCTCCTTGATGTAGAGCTCTACGACCAGCAGGCAGGAGAAGCTGACAGAACTGTGATAGTAAGTGTGGTGAGCAGCCTGCCTGCCCTGCAGGGACTGGCAGAGGCCAGGCACTTGTAGGGGCAAAGCGATGACCTCCTTGAAAAAGCTGTATTTCCTGCCAGCCACCTCTTGCTGCTGTGGGGTTGGATTTTGGGGAAAGTGGCACAGAAAAGCATTTCTTCCCTTGGACTACATTGGAAGTTTCTCCATGAAAGAAGTCTTACTAGAAGGGCAGGGAGGGAGGTGGTAGTATCTCAGCGAAGGCAGTCCATCTGCTACAGACCCTGCATGGCCAGGGAGCCTTCCATAAGGTGGGGTTGGGTGAGCTCAGTCTGGGTGATGAGTGTTGACAAGGTCTACTTTATTAACATTGTGTTCCCGTTCCCTCAGGGTGGCCAACAAGTTCCCAGCCACACACCTCCTCCTCCTGAAGCACTTGCTCTTCCTGCTCTACAACATCAGCAAAAATGCTGAAATGAACAGGATGACTGCCAGCAACCCATCTATTTGTGTGGGACCAAATATACTGAGCAAGATGGAGGAGAGCATGCTCCCCTGGAAGTGCTGGTGCAGGCGATAGGAAAGCTACACTGTATTTACCAGCTGGCTATAGCCTTCAGGACCCACTCAAGCTTTGTGGCTAAGAGGTACTTGTCTGCCTTCATTCCTGAATAAACAGTTGTGGGGTAGCTGTCAGGATAAGAAGCCCCACAGCTGCAGATTTCTGTACAAAAATGAGGGTGTGGAATAAGGAAGGATATTCATTCTGTTTTCAACCACCTGAGTTGAACCTAGTGGTTTGATGTGAGCAGGTGATGGGCCTAGTGTAGTTCCTCACTGACGACAACAGGGAACTCCTTGGAGAGGAGGTGGCTGTGCTCTCCAGTGCACCAGCCAGGAGTTACCAGCACCGCTAGTTGAAGGGGTATCATGTGTTGAGAAGGGGCCAAAGCCACACCATAGCCACTTCCAGTAGGAGTTCTCTCGTCTGTGCTAGGAACAATGACTTTTGCATTACACTTCTCAAAGAAAGGCGGACAAAATATTTGCCTTTATAGTCTTATCAGCGCTTTCTGACTCTGTCGTAGTAGGTTCCCATTTAATTCTAACATTTGGATTTCCTGGATGAGCTCTGAGTCCTGGGCTACCAGCAGCACAATGCAGCCCTGGCATCTAGGCAAGGCAAGGAGAGGAGAAGCGCTTGTGCCCTGCTGCTCTGGCCAGTAGATATCATTCACACCACATTAAGACAGAGCAATAAAGGACAATGCTGGGCACCATCCCACTGGTCACTAGGGCAGAGTGCTGTCCCAGCTGCCACCACTGCTGCCACTTTGGGGAGGCCCTGCACCACTCTCAAACTCGTATTACCAAAGCAGTAATTGGGGTGAAGCACCGTTCCCATTTGTGGAGCTGAATGTGATGATAAATACAAAAAAGAGCTTCCTATCATAATTTGCCTTCAGATAAACTTCTACTAATCTAGGTCATACCACTTGATGGCCAGAATCTGAATAGTTTAAGACCCCTTTGGAGCCATTCTATGATCCCTTATTGCTATGTCTTTTAAAAACATTTTTTTTTTGTATACAGTTTATAGTTTTTTGTATATACTTTAAAACATCATCTGCTAATGTAGAGTCTTAGCTCCCTTCCCTCCCCTTAAGCCAATTAGATACAATGCTAGAAGGTCTGGTTTCATGGTCTTGCAATGTAAAAAGTCATCATTTCACATTTCTTGGAGTACACTTCTAGCAGTTTCACTTTATTTCATAAGGCCAGTCTTAGAGTGACTTTTCATCTCTAGTAGTAGAAAGAAGAAAGAATGACAAAAGTCATATCCCACTCCCTTGCCACCTGCATCCTGCAATCTGCAACACACAAAGAAAATATACCAAGAGAGTCCTGGACCATAGCTGTACGAGAGAATGAAACGTTTGTATTCTGGTTTGCTGTCTCCTTTACTCGACAGACAGCTTACCCAGAATATTACCTTTGTCCTCCTACTAAAATGAAGTGAACAGTCGACTTCCCTAGGAGCAAAGACTTCTGGGAGTCTTTCTGAGAACTTTCAGCTTGTGCACAGACAATACACATTTTTAGGCATTCTGGGCATTTTACATCATAGTCACAGCTGAAAGCCACTTTCAGCAAAGACTTTGAGGGCTTTTCTACTCACACCTCCTTGACATCAACCATGAATGCCATCATGTTTAGTCTTCCACAATCTGTAGGCTTTAGATCTCAGAACCCAGACCTCAGGGCCACGTTTAGGTCTGCCACAAGGGAGGTTGCCTTGCAGAGGGAGCAGAAATGTAAAATCCTGTCACACGTCAGACTCCTCAAATGGACTGCTGAAGGGCTGAGTTGTGGTAGAGGCCTATTAGACAGGCTGCCCCAGTGGCACACGACCCGCTGGACAATCCCCCCCGGAATACCTTCTGATAAAGCCTGATATTTGGTGACAGAATCACTCTGTATGAAAATTCTGGTTTAGAATGAAGTAAAGTGTTCTCTGAAAGTGCTTTACTTTAAATTAACTAGAAGAAAAGAGCTGTGGGTGATATGCTCAGCTGCAGAGATCTATGCTGCAGAAGTTAAAGTTAGGAGAGATGAATCCTATATAATGCTGCTGTTCAGCTGGGTGCAGGTTCTGGAAAAATAAACTGTGCTCAGATCTGCTAAATCTCACAAGATTTTGTTCGTTCTTTGTGAAAGTTTTACTTCTCTGTAAATGCTCCATATAAATTCTTTGAAATATTTAGACTTTGCTCACATATCACAAACATTTTGTGTAAAGAAATATACTTCTAGTAAAGTGATATTCTATTTTACTGCTTTCTGACACACCACGATGAATATCCTCAAGAGAGTACAAATATTCTTCTGTGCACTTGTAATACCTGTTTCCAAGCTATTAGCTGCACCTCACAATATGCAAGAACAGCTAGTCCATAGAAATTAATGATTTTGTATTCATGGGATTACCAAATGGAAATGACACCATCTATTTCTTCATTTGCAGATATATCAACATTTGAGAATGTTTTTGTTTTTAAGAAGGAAAATAAAGACAATTGGAAACATAGATCTCTCAAATTCATAAACTTAATTATATTTTCTCTGGAAATGGTTTTCCTTGGCAATCAGGGCTAGATTTAGTCTCAATCTTAGGGAGGGGGAGTTTGTAGGTTTTATTTAAAACAATTTCACAGGGAATAAAATGTTTCATCCTATATGTTTGGTGGGACATGCTGTTTCCCTGGCAATAAAACTCAAACAAGGTTAATCCTGCCTCCTGGTAAGGTTACTTTGATATCCTTCACCGGGAGCTGTATAACATGTATTAACATGTACCCTAGGTTACTTTGGCAATGTAAGGAGTTTTAATGTAAATGACAACCACCTCTGTGGAAAAGTAGTATAATCTGAACCTGAGTTCAGGTCAGTCAAGTCTCTAAGTGACCTGGATTCTGTATGTTCTGTTGTAATAATTTAACCCCAGAAAGCAATGAAGCACCACACAGCTGCTCTATTACACTCCACTAGTAGGATAGAGGAGAGAATTGGAAGGGTAAAAGTGAGAAATGTCATGGGTTGAGACAAAGACATTTTAATAATTAAAAAAAAAATAAAGAGGAAAAGCAACAAAACAAAGACAGATAAGTGGTGCAAAAGAACCTAGCTGCTCACCACCATCTGACCAATGCCCAGACAGTCCCTGAGCAACGTCAGCCACGGCCAACCTCTATCTGCCTCCCAGTTTTATTGTTGAGTGTGCTTTACTGGGCACCAAAGCAGGACTGTGTCACGTCACTGTTCCTCTTGCACTGCTTCTTGTGAGCACATACTTCATGGTGGTGACTGCTACAGTACTTCCTATAACATGCAATATAAATCATGGCTTACAACAATTTAAGTTTGGGAAGAGTACAGGGATGCTGCCCAATTGTGTAGGGGTCAGAAAGACCAAGGCATGGCTGGAGCTGTTCTTGGCAAGGGATGCAAAGAATAACAAGAAGGGCTTCTACAGGTATTTCAGCCAGAAAAGAGAGGTCAAAGAAAACCTACCCCCCTTGAGGAGCAAGACTGGCAAAATGGTAATAACGGATGAGGAGAGGAGAAGTCTGCAGTATTCAACAACTTCTTTGCCTCTCTCTTCACTGGCAGTGTCTCTTCCCACGCCTCTTGAGGGGATGAAGGATGGACTGCAAGATGGGGACTGGAGGGCAAAGTCCCACCCACTGTAAAAGAAGATCAAGTTCAAGACCACCTAAGGAACCTGAACATGCACAAGTCTATGGGACCTGACAAGATGCATCCCAGAGTCCTGAGGGAACAAGCTGATGTAGTTGCCAAGCCACTCTCCATGATATTTGAAAAGTCATGGCTGTCAGGTGAAGTCCCTGGAGACTGGGAAAAGGGAAATATTGCACTCATTTTTTAAAAGGGTAGCAAGGAGGACCCTGGGAACTACCAACTCATCAGCCTCATCTCTGTGCCTGGGAAGATCATGGAACAGATCCTCCTAGAAGCTATGCTAAGGTACATGGAGGACAGGGAGGTGATATGAGACAGCCAGCATGGATTCACCAAAGGCAAGTCCTACCTGACCATCCTAGTGGCCTTCTAGGATATAGTGACCACATCAGTGGACAAGGGAAAAGCTATGGATGTTGTATATCTGGACAGCTGTAAGGCTTTTGACATGGTCTCCCACAACAGCATTCTCTCTAATATGGGTTTCATGGGTGGACTCTTGGGTGGGTGAGGAGTTGGTTGGATAGTCACACCCAGAGGGTAGTGGTTAATGGCTCAATGTCCAGATGGAGATCATTGATGAGTGGTGTCCCTCAGGGGTATGTATTAGGACCAGTACTCTTTAATATCTTCATCAATGACATAGAGAGTGGGATCAAGTTCAACCCTCAGCAAGTTTGCAAACACCACCAAGCTGGGTGGTGTGGTTGACACACCTGAGGGATGGGATGCCATCCAGAGGGACCTGGATAAGCTCGAGGAATGGACTCGTGTGAACCTCATGAGGTTCAACAAGGCCAAGTGCAGGTCCTGCACCTGGGTTGGGGCAACCCTCACTACCAATACAGGCCTGGGGATGAAGGTATTAAGAGCAGCCCTGCTGAGAACGACTTGGGAGTACTGGAGGATGAAAAGCTGGACATGAGCTGACCATGTGTACTTGCAGTCCAGAGGGCCAACCATCTCCTGGGCTACATCAAAAGAAGCATGGCCAAGCAAGTCAAGGGAGGTGATTCTGCCCCTCTACTCCTCTCTGGTGAGACCCCAAATGGGGTATTGCATCCAGCTCTGGAGCCCTCGGCACAGGACAGACATGGACCTGTTGGAGTGTGTCTAGAGGAAGACCACAAAAATGATCCGAAGAATGGAACACCTCTCCTATGAGGAAAGGCTGAGAGAGTTGCAGTTTTTCAACTTGGAGAAGAGAAGGCTCCAGGAAGACCTTATTGCAGCCTTCCAGTACTTAAGGGGGCCTATAGGAAAGATGGGGACAGCTGAGAGACAGCTAACACTGAGCTGTTATTACTTAGCTGCAGGGAAAACTCAAGATTTCTTCCAGAGGGATGACTTTTTAATTGAAATACACCATATCTGCACTTATATGAGGACAATTTGAAGAGCAGAAAGGAGCTTAATTAATTGCTGTACAACGCAAGCAGAGATGGACAATACTATTCTCAAATTAGATTAGAGCTTTGGCTTGCCATTGACCCAAGCTCCCTGCCACATGTATTTGTTTGCACCCCAGTTCCAATGTGCAGTAAGCCAAATTGCTTTCTAAGAAGACAAAACCTAAGCACAGGGTAGGCATTTGCTCGCAATTGCCCTCTCCAAGAAGTATGTGCAGTATTAAAGTCTCTTGGCTTTACTAGTCCCAGCCTGAATCTGAGCACAGGCATAGCAGAAAATAGCATACTATAGAATTAAGAATGGCAAGACCAATTCCAGAAACTGCAGTCAGAAAAAGATTAAATAAATGCTCTCTATGTACTCAAGCAGGAAGCCAATAGTCTTTTTCATGAGCAACAGCAGTACATGCCTTTTCTTTCACAGTTCTGTTACGTTAGTTGAATGTATTGCATTTTCATTAACATTAAAATGTTGGACAAATCACTACAGACTTTCTGCCCCAATGCAGCAGTAGTTGGAAATATTCCTTATATATGTCAGCTATGGCAGCTAGTGCAGTATAGACACCGAAAAGGAGGGAAAGGGATCGGTTTGCAGACCTATGTATCTTTGTCTAAAACCACTTTGCTTTTGATCAAAATCTCTAGTGTAGTATTTTCTATTTTGTTGTGTGCAGGATGATCATAAGATGCTCAAATGTGATTTCTGGGCAAGGCACACTTCCAGAATCCATTGATAGCTTTGCAGCCCACTCCACTCCTTGTTAGGCTGTTCAGTGAGTAGGCAATGAAAAATCTCCTCTGCAGAGATAGATGGATTCCACCAGCAGCCTGGAAAATGTGTTCTCTTCCCTCTGGGACTCACAGAAGATTAATGTCCTCCAAGGTTTGCCTAGCCTTAAATAACATTGAAAGAATAAGAATAACAGGTTCCCTGGTCTGATTTGCCCTAATCCACAAAACTAAAACCCCTCAAAATATAACTGTTTAAACAAATTAAATTTGAAATATTAATCTCATTGTCTTGCTTATATATCCAGAAGCAGTACCTAATATTCCATAGTCTCAATTGTACAAAGGTATCTTGTCATCATGAAAATATTATGTTTTCAGGGGAAAGGGAGGAAGGCTTAATTTTCTTTTTGTCCTCCTGTGGATAAAATATAGAACTATCTTAAAAATGCAAGAAATTTTCTATTGGATCAGACTAATAGTACATCTAGTCCAGTACATGCCTCAGACAATAGTAGTAAGAAAGGTTATTTAAGGAGAGTATGTGAGCCTGTTCATTTTCTGCAGCCCATCCCTGTTGTACTTCTCCTGTATCTACAAATACTGTATTAGTGATGCTAAAGGGAAAATCCCTCCCTAGTACTTTTAGCATCCCTTTATGGGTCTGCTATCCAGGAATTTGTTCAATCCCTTCTTGAACTTGCTGATCCTGCCTGCTACTGAAACCTCCTACAGGAGAAAGTTCCAGGAATCCATTGCTCTTCATGCAAAACTGTTTCTTCTTTTATGTTTTTAGGTGGTTTCCTACTACTTCCACTGAGCATCCTAGTTCCAGTATTGTGGGTTTTGGAGGGTAACAGTTCCGCATTCACATGATCATTTCCTTCCTTCTATATCCTCTTCTAACTGGACAGAAATTAATGTTTCTATCATGTTCTACCTCTGTCAGCTTTAAGCTTCAGCTTCAGCTTACTTTAGCTCTGAGCTAAAAGACCTGAAATATCACAGTCCTTTGCACAGGAGCTACTTTCTAGAGCTCTGAATATTCATGTGGAAAGAGTCCAGGGAAAAACAACCCCTTTTTTGACGAGCAGAGCCCAAAACTAGATATAGTACTCCAGCAGGTACTTTCCTGAGTAAGGCAGAAGGATTACTTCACAAATCTTGCAGGCTATACTTTTATTCACATCTTACAGTAAAATAAATGTTGTTTTTACAACAGCATTATGCAAATGAGAACCCCACTCAGTCCTTCCATTTTGATGATGAAACACTAATAACTTTGGTCAAGACTTTATTATTGGAACTACTTTCACTGTCTTACTGGTCTAGTTTTTTTACTAATGACATGTCACAATTGTTTTTGAGAAAATCCTTTGTATCAAAACCCTTGTGATGCTCTTCCCTGACATACTTCCCAAGGATCTGTTCCAGCACTTTTAGAAGTACATGCAGATCTAATGGTTACTTTTAGACCTTCCTACTGGCAAGACCCGTTTCCTTAGCTATCCAGACTACCTTGACCTCTGGTGAAAACCCATGACAGGAGTCCAAATTGACTATGTGGACTGGTTGTGAAGGCCTGATCTTTGTCCAAAACCTGTAAGATTTAAGATGTTTCTTCCTTTGACCTCTGTCAAGAGCAAATTGTGTACCCTGTCTTCTGATTCATTGTCCTGAAAAAGCGGTTTCACTCTCATTTTTCTTCCTCTCCCGATAGATAAACAAAGAATCTATAACCCAAGATTTAAGACCAGATGCTGTAACTGAAAGGAATGAAAGTTTCCTCCAAGTCCAACCAGAGGGATAGGCTATACATTGACAACCGTCTCACACAGTGGATGAGCACGTGCTTCACACCAAGCAGTATGAATACACAGGCTAAAGATACTTTCTCCCTCCCCTTCCTCCCCTACCCCCAGCAAATCCATGCCTGAACAGACCACAGGATCATACTCCTTAATCTCTGGCACTCTGCAAAGCAAGGACATGAGAGCAGAAGGCATACTTTATCTCCATTACTTGGCCTGCACCGAGTCACAGTGATGAGAGAATTTCTTGGTTGCTTGAACCAGGTTAATAACACCAACCTGCCTTGCATCTACTCAGTGCCTTCTAACTCCAACGAGCACAGATGCTTTTTTTCTTTAACAAGAATGTATCACCGGTACAGACAACATTTGTGCAGCTGACATGCATATTTCTGTACTTGATGCCTACTTACCTCTATCAGCAGAACAAGCACATCATCATCATGCTTAAAACAAAATCAGCCCAGGTAAAAACATTTTAGAACACTTGAATTTTTTAAAACACACTATCTAGAAATGCCAAAAGGCTCTCTGGTGTTACGGGTGCACTTTTAGTTATACACTGACATACCCTTGCATTCTGAAGGCAAAAGCACATGCTAAGGTGCTTTTCTGAAATTATGATAAGCACATAATGGAGGTTGACAGAATGAAACAATAGATAGACCAAGTCTTAATGCTTGATATTGAATAAAAGGCAATATACAGAGTAGAGAAATTCAAAAAATAATCATGAAATAAGGGCAGGAGGGGACATAATTTAACTCAGCAGAGCAGGGAGGCACCAGCAAAGGTATGTTAGGGTCATGGCATGATCAAATAGCAAGCCAGGAAAATAATAATTATAAATGGATATAAGTGGGGCAATATTGCATTTGTCAAGGCTAGGGAAAATAATGTTATTCGTACTGAAACAAGAGACAGCCTAATGAGTTTTAGATTTATTAAAGAAATAGGAAAGCCTTGCAAGTTTTGAACCTAGTCGGGATCTCAGCTTCTAAATGGGAAGTGGCCAGTCTGTCACTCCTTAGCATTAGATAGTCAGCGAGACCATCATGCCATAGGGGCTGCTGAGAGAACACGTTAAGACTTTTTTCTGTGACTACACACAGCTGAATATCCAGAGTGCTGGCAGAGATAAGGGCATAGAAGAGTGGCAGAGGAGCGGAAGGAGACATCAAGGAAAGCTGCTGAAGCAGTGTGCACAAGAGTAGGAAACATTTAACCATGGGTCTTCAGTCACTGCCCTGATTATTTCTCTTGCTTCATCTGAAATAAAGCTGATGGCATGGGCTAATATACTCCATAGGATGGGTCTAATCTCTGGCCTCTTAAGAGATCAATACATTTTTACAAATAATATCCCATCAAGTTGCCAGATCGTCGCACCATTTATGTTTTGAATGATAATCTGAAAAGCCAGACTTCAGAGTTTAGGTAACAGTTTGGTCCCTGTGTTCATTAACTCTCTGTATCTGGACACAATAGGAACAAATCTGCACAATAGACATATTTATATTTTGCACGTAGCTTTACCTCTGAAAACATTGATTTAGCAACATATATCTCAAAGGTCTTTTGAATGTATTACTTTATTACTTTATTTATATTACTCTCGGTCATCTTCATCTTAACTGTAGATCATTAATCTGATAATTACAAAGTTCTTATCATCAGCTGATGCAACAGATTTTATTTTTAGCTTTAAACACTGTATAAAATGTCTTTTCTATTCCAGTTTCTCATCTTAAAGGAATAAAAAATTCTCTTAAAGCCACTTTTAGATATGCTGTTTAATATTTAACAGTGGCTTTCAGTGACTTAGTTGATTCATAATAAATACCTGGTCTATATTTTCAGGTGCCCAGTAAAGCAGAAATTTTATTTTCTCAGATTCTTTTTTGATTAGTGCTCATCAGTCATAAGTCAAGTTTAAAATTAGCAAAACATGACAATAAGATTGAATGCTAGTATGAGATAAATTTCTCACACTGTTTGGTGTTCATTCCACATCATGATATACAGCACTGTAAATTCTACTTGTGTTTGTCTTTGTTTTGGCTGACTTTTAATCTCATTGGCTTTTTTTTAATGCTGCCGTGAACATTTTATCAGCCCCTCCCGTACTTTTTTACAACTCTACAGAAAATGTGTAGCTGAAATATCTGTCAAGTGACTGGCATAAGCTTCTGTCTACAAGTTATTGAAAGGTTACAGTATGTTCTTATGATTCTGTATATTAACTCTGTTTATACATCAACACCCCAATTATTGCTGTTGTTATTATTATTTTGTCTGGGAAACAAAGAAGGGTATATCTGGAGGCTGAAATCAAACCTCTTGCTGATTCTATGAAATTAAATTTGTTGACTACTTCCCTTCAGAAATGTGTACTGTCGTATGCAATATTCATAATATGGATAGATACTTCATATGAGAATAATTTAATTGTCTGTTCTGCTCAACCATTGTTTAATGAATTCCTAACAATCTGAGAGCAAGTTGTCAGAGGGCCATTATTAAATTTCATATTTGCTTTGCAGTTTTCTCCGCCACTGCTTCATCTATTTAGGATTATGATGACATTAACTTTTGTTTTCCTTCACAACTAAAAGCTTTGAATATTTGTTATTTGCAAAATGCATAGTTTAAACTTTCATTGCTGATGCTTACTGGTCATAAAAAAGTTAATTTACATTAAGATAGGTTTTCACTTAAATGAAAAAGACCCTGTCAGGAAAAATATCAAATCCTACAAGAAAAACATGTGAAATGAATAGTCCAACATGCACTAAGAGTATTTTAAAAGCTGCAGGAAAATTATTCCAGTGGTGTTAATTTTATTAGGTATTTCCTTGTTTTAAGTTATGTGAAAGGGAGACAGGCATATGACCAAATGGGATGTCATTCACTACACTATTATTATTATTATATATAACTCTAGCCTGCCGCCTTTTATTCATCTCTTCTATAAACTAAATTGACTTAATCTTTTTGATCTCTCTTCCAATAGAAGTTTTCTAAACCTATAAGAATTCTCATTTCCCTTCTTTGGACTGTTTCTCTTCTACTATATCTTTTCATATCAAAATGAACACTGCAGCAATGAATACTGAATTTTTGAAATATGTGTCATCAGTATTGTTCTATTCCATATCTTACTTTTCAAACAATCGTATGTCTTTCAGGTATCTCTCATGGTTATAGAATATTGATTGTAGGTTTTCATTTAACTACTCCAGTGACACACAGGCCTGTTCCCTAAATGGCTGCAGCTGATTACAAATCCATCAATGTGTAGGAGTAGCTTGCACTTTTCATTCTAATGCACTATACCCTCCACTTATCTACAATAATCTTCTTCAGCCATTGGGTTGTCTAATTGTCTAGTTTTCGTAAATATTTTCAGAGTTTGGTTATCTATATATACAGTGTTTTTATTAAAGTTCATTATTAAAATACCCAAGCACCTCCTAGACATTAAAGAATTTTCAAAAAAATTAAATCCCATTTCAATTTAAATGTCCTGTTTGCTCAAAAGATCCTCTTTCAAGACTTAATTTTTTGAAAGTATTGCTTGAATACTCTGTGACCATTTACTAAGGAACTGGTATTTCTGTGTCTGCTTTATGTAGATAGGTATGGAAGGGTCAAGCTTACTGCTTAGTAAAGTGAGAACAGTACTATGTTATTAATTAAGTACATTAGAGCATCTAAGCAGAGCATCTAATGTACCTAGAGTAAGGGACAAGACTGGGTTGAGATGCGGCTCCCTGGCTCAGTTTCCCCACAGGGCACCACATACTCCTGAGCTCTTATTGCAGGTCTGGCCTGCCAGTACATGACAGTTCTGATTTTTTTCAGTATTTTCCATCATTACTCAATTAAAACTCTCAGCCACATTAGTATTTGTATGTAATACATTTAGAAGTTGACATCAAGTTGACAAGTTGGTCCCAGGAGCAAACAGCATTTATCAGAAGATAAAATTATTCTATCAGATCTTAAATCAACAGTTAAGATGGAGTTCTTAATTAATTTTCCCTACCCCCCCAGGCATCCCAAATTATTTCCCCTGACTGTTCGCACTTTTCCTATGGATTTTATAAATATAATCAGTTGATGAAAATATTTCAGTGTCTGAAATTTTCTTTTAATTGAAGGATTAAAATTCAGTATTTGTCTAAGGTAAAATACATTTTTCTTTTGCTTAGCACCTTCTAGGCAGGTAGCTGAACAGTAAGAACAGAGGAAGGATCTGACATTTATTGTCCTTTGAGTCAGAAATTCTGCATTCTCAAAGACACTTCAACAAGTGGGATACCCATCCATCTTCAACATTGTGACAGATAAAAATGTGAGATTTAGAGGTTTAGATCTCCTTGAGCTGAGAGTTTATGTGAACTTTTGGGATTCCCTTTTCTTCACTGAGTGCCCTAAGCTATGGCGTAAGGGTCAGGTACTGTTGACATAAATATAAGTAAAAAAGTTGATGTCAGTACCTAATAACAGAATGCAATTTTTAAATCACAGCTTCACTGAGGTTCCTACATACCATTTTAAGAGAGGTTTTAAGTCCAGGCAGCGTGCAGCATTCTTCTGCTTTTTGGTGTGCCCTACTAACATCCTAGTATTCAAGTAAGTCAGCTGTTAAGATCTTTGAATTTAAAATCCAAGTCACTGGAAACTCCATTTTAGGTGTTGCAACACTGAGCCTTACGGCACTTAAATGGGGGACCTAGATGACCAGACTGTCTGCTCACTAAAGGCAGTGCCATCACTGAGCATGTGCAACAGAATCACTAATAAAGAAAATTTTGCCAGAAACTAAGGCTGGTTTGTCTTTTGAGGAACTTGTGTATTTTTGACAGACTTTCCTGAATATAGATGCTTAAATTTCATCTAAGTTGTGAGTTAGGTCCCCAGCTTCTACATGAATCAAGGGAAAATAGGTATTTCACTGGTTTTAGGAGCCTAAATACTTGTGTGGATCTGGTTCATGCATGACTAATAGTTCATGAAATTGAGCTGAACTTCAACTGAGCAAGAATTCAAGTGTTTTCAGCTGAGTTGAACATTTTTTGTTAGCCCTAGTGATATCCTTCCAAGTGCCTCCAGGCTAGAGGAGAATGTAGGTGTAGAGAAACACATATTTGAAACATTTTCTGTATTTGTGTGCATGCTCATGTATGTGCACTGTCTCCAAGTACCGTTATTTGCCTGTTACAAACAAAGCAAGCCAGGGTCATAAACACCTGACAAACATATCCACCATTTGTAAGAAATCACCCACTCATATAACTGAATTGTGAAGCTGCTCATGCAGTGTGTCAAAACAAAATGCAGCACAATAAATACTGTGCTACATTATATCAGGACAATAAATATAAAGCAATGGAATATTAAAGAAAACATACTTTATTAGAATTATGATACTAGCTGCACACTTCAAAGAAACAGAATTATGTATCAGTGCACCCCATAGCTATAAGGAAAAAAAAGGCTTTATTTTTCTCAAAGAAAACTATTTTCTTTGAAATAATTGACTGAACATTTTTGTGTCTATCAATGTCTCTCCCCAAATAAAATGTTTCCTAAGATCCTCTATAAAGGTAGTACCGTTCAACAATCTCTGCTATATGGTTTTCTCCAGAGTCAATTATGTAAGCAAGGGGAAGATTAGAAACCACAGAGAATCTTATTAAGTCCCTTTATGAGCTACTGACATAAAGACAATCTCAATCTCCTCAGAAAGATATTTTGCAATCAAAAAGTAAGAGAATCCCAGGAGAAAACGAGAATTTAAGCAAGTCATAGGGCTCCCAGACCCACGGCAATGGGCAGCAGGACTGTGTGAGTGTTAAAAAGCAGAACAGCCACGACTGCCTTTCTGTCTAAGTGACATTCATAAACAATCCTCCCTTTCCACCCATGCACCCATCATTCTCATTAAGAGAGGTCTATCAAACTCAGAAAGAATGAGCATAAGGATAGCAATTAGCACAGTGCATGTTGGTCCCTCCCCACCACCTACTGTCCACCTGTCTGTCTGTCTGTCTAGAAACTTGCTGGTATGCTCAAGTGCTCAGCCTTCTGCACCCTCTGGCCATGACTTAGCCTGCACTTTGAGGTTTCCATAAGACAATACGGGCATATCCAATGCATTCTGAAATTTCCTCCCAGCTATACCTACTTACAGAACCTTGCCTTGGGCTGTGCCTTTGTGTTACAGCTATATTTTAGGCCTTGTAGGCTAAGCTTAGACTTGGTTTAATGACTTGAGCGACTTCAAAGGACTTGCCTTCACATGAGGTATATTTTGCAGAAGTGTGCATGCTCTCCCTTTTTCTTCAAATCACTCCTCATAAGATTTCTATCATTATCTGCTTTTCTCCCTCTGCCCTACGTGTTCTTAAATTAAACCGTCAGCATTGCCATGTTTCATTTACAACGGAATGAGACTCTCATTATCTCCGTGGTAGCATTTACTCCATCTTGCATCGTGCTTTCTTTCGTCTTTGCTCCTCTCATATTGTCTGATGTAAACTCTGGGGTGGGAAGGTCTGGGTTTTTAAATCTCTGTGAAGTGCTATTTGAATTTAAAATGATACATACATATTTAATTAGAATATGCATAAAATAATTACCAATATTCTTAACGGACCAGAGTGCAAGATGATATGTTTTTAGATCTAAGCTCCTTTCCTTCTCTAAATATAAGCTTGGACATTTGCATAATATTTTAAAAGATATTTGGAAGAGAATGTCTTTTAAAAAATCTTCCAAATAGAGATGTTTATTTGTGGGAAAGTATTCTCTTCCATCGTGACTCAATCCCTCCTCACCCTTTGAGGCTGAGCAAATCCTTCCATATAACAGAGTAGGCTGTATAAATGAAGGACAGCAGGATTATTGGGGGCCCTGCAATAATATTTTACTTCACTATTCCAGCTGGAATTGTCTGTCTACAGTCTTGTATAGTCAGATATAGCAAACTCTGCCCGACTCCAAGCCAACCAGAAGCACTGAAATCCAAGACGTAATGAAATTTCCTTATAATAAGCCTTGTTGTAAGACATTAAATCAGGCTCAACACAGGGTTACTGAGCCTACACAGCTTCTGCATAGATATCAGAGCATAATGATCTCATGACTTTCTGAGAAAAGAACAATCTCATCTTTGCTTTCTACATAGAAATATTCAGAATCTCTCTTCAGTCACCAGAACACAGAGGGACTGAGTGAATAAAAAATTGAGTGGGCAGGAAGTTCTCAGATAAGGTGTGATATTACTGAATTGAGATCCAGACCTAACAAAAAAATTTTATTCACCAAATAGCTGATGTTTTGTGCAGTCTTTCCACATATTCCCCAGGAAATCTTTCTTGGGATGATGCAGCATAAATGGGACAGGATTCTGTTCATAAGAAGATTTAGTAAAACATAGCAAAGGGAAATCAATAAAGATAATGAACATATTAAGGAAATAAGATTAGAACTAGCTGAGATTTTCCTCACAAAAATAAAACCTTTAGAAGAAGAAAGAGACCATGAACCCTGCCTCTTGCCAAAAAAAAAGGAGAAAAAGAGAAAGATCCGTACTGTGAAACCAGATGAACACAAACCAGTAATTAAATAGAAAAAGTCAGAAAAGGGCCCAAAGATGCATGTCACAGGTGGATGGATGGCTTCATTTTCTAATCCTGCTTTGCTGCAGTTATGTTCTGCCACTCGGAATCTGGGGAACAGGTTGAATAAAGGCATGGAAATTATTTGTGTTGAATGTGATTGAATAGGTGTATTTTCATAGTATCGGTCTGAGGTGAACAGATTGAATGATATTCAGGAGAATGGTTACACTAGCTTAACCCAAGGGTTTATCTAGCCCAATCCCCTGTCTCCAGGCAGGTCACAGATGCATGCCTAGGTAACACTGACTATATATGCATGTGTTTCCTTATGATATTCTTCTACCTTAGGCTGTTGATGTTTGTCTTCCTAGTAACTGCTGATGGATCTCTATTCCAAGTATTTGCCTAGTTTCCCTTTGAACTTGGGTAAATCTCTTCCATCCACAATATCATTTTATCCTCACTGATTGAACAATTTCTTCCTTGTGGTTTTTTGCTTTTTTTGTTTGTTTGTTTGAAATATAATCCTCACAGCTGCAATTAATGAATTCTGCCTTTTTCTGTTGGAAAAGACAAGGAGCAGCTAAGGTCTACCAGTCCTCTCCATGCCTCTCATGTCTCTAACTCATCTCCTTCTCACACCGGAGAGTCCCAGCCTACTTATGCCTCTCTCTTGCAGATGTTTTTCCACACCTTGTTGCCCTTCGCTGCACCTACTTTTTTATTGACCAGTCTCCCAGTGTCATAAGTCCTTCAGCTCTTCATAGTTTTCTTTCATTCTTAATACCCTGAACAAAATAATGTTTTCAGCAGGCTTTCAGCTCCAACCTTGTTCTCTGGATGTGATAATTATGTCACACCCACAATTGAGGAAAAGACAGTCCAAAATAAGTACTCCTCTTAAATTTACAAAGCAGGAGAGAGGTTTTTTACATTAAAAAGCTGATAAAATTCTTTCAAGCATGCATCCCCCAATTGTGTATTGGTCATATCCTCACATAAATTTCCATACTCACTGCTAATCACTCAGGCACCCTGCCACTCTGGAGGTAGGTCACTTACTTACTTACAGCGTGCTGGCTAGGCAGCATCTTTCCAGAGCTGGTTTGTTGTTCCGGAATGATGTTTCTTGAAGAACTCTGTGGAATAATTCTTTACAGTATGAGAAACACTAGTTCTCCAATTTGAGATTTATTAAACTCCTCTTAAGAAGGTTTCATCTTCTTATCTGTTCACCCCCTAAAAATATGCAGTCCCTTTAAGCTACATTCCTGTTATCATCAGGAAATAACCCAGCCATGTCCTGCTTGAACACAACTAGATTGGAGGCAATCTCTTGTGGAGAGGTGGAAATGTGTTTCACTTCTATTGCCAGCTGCATTTTTGGGCAACGGGAAAAGGAGATGCAGTCAAAATGCAGCTGCAATGTGCCAGGCAATAGCTGCACTGAGACCTGAGTGGCTGTCATGCTTCAGGATTTAGCAAATATAACGTTAACAGGGCTGGCCTTCATCTAAAGGAGTAAATCATTGAAACTGGAGTTACTTTCCCAATTACAGAAAGCAAAGCAACTTCCCCAAGCCCCAGCGTCCGGCTAATTACCAGTCTCAACAGAAAACTTTTATCTTTCCAGCCTTCCTTTCACTCATGTTGACCTTATGATTGAACACTTAGCCAGTTTCAGACTATACTGTAATAGGTTATCAGTACTGTATACTTTATTTACATACCAGGGTAAAATTTCAATGAAAGCTGCTAGCTTGCATTCTTTTATTTAATACAAACCCCTTATTTCTTTCTTTAGCTGAAGGAAACCACCTGGTTTATGGTACTTTAAAACACAGTACTATAGGGTTTATATTGTTTATGCCACTTTTTTTTTCTAAAAGTCCTAATTTTTTTTCTAAAATTCAGAACTTTTATTTTTATTATGTGTCACAAAATGTGACTTTAAAATATTTTTAGATTCGCTAATCTGTGCCTTTTTCCATCTTACATAAGCTGAATATATCTGAACTGATAGATCGAGGAAATCTATTTAGTTAGTTTAAATGTTTAATGCATTTTTTCCTGAACAGCCCTGCAAGTTCCTATAAAGCAATGCCACATTTTAAGAAAATAATGAGACTATGTCTACGTTACCCACAAAACTACAAAAAAAAAGGATTGGGCATAGATTTTGAGTGATAAACTGATAGTATAACTGGGACCTAAAGCAGTTATATGTATTCAGAATATATATTGTGTGGAGGAATAATCCGTCAATATCTCCCAGTTCTGCAGGGTTCCAGTACAGTGTATTTTATGAAAACAAACACTGGCTGACTCCTACCTTTCAGCTCCCATTTCACGGCTATGTGATAACACAGACTCTTTAATTGGCTCTTCTAAAGTGTGTGGTGACTGTGCATGAACATATATGTTCATCCATATGTTATTACAGTTGACTATAGTTCTCAGCTTGTAGGACACCTTTATGCTACACTTGGCCTTGGACAGTACCCAATTCATCCCCAGTTTTCTTCCCGTTTTTCTAAAATCCCTTAAAAATTACTTATGTGTTATAGTAGCGAGCCAGACAACATTATGATAATATTCTTTTCTCTAGATAGTGTTTATCTTAAGGTGGAGTTGTTTAGGTTGATAATTTGAAGACTCCTGTGGGGACTTACGGTGCTATACAGATGGCACATGTGTGGCTAAGTCAGAGGGACCATTAAAACTGCTTCTGTTTTCTGCTTCTGAAGCCTACAGGCATGTGCACACTGTTTCCACGTCTATTACGTATTGCAGGCCATCCTGTTCATAGGCAAAAAAGACTTTAGTTGAATGGATAAAATTTGTACGTGTAATTTGCTCTCAAAGCTGTGTTAGATACCCAAGCTGGTTCCACAGGAGCGAGGGTGAGCCCACAGCACAGTGCAGAGGTGTGCAGAACTCCTGCACTGGTGGAGCTGGTTGGCTTCCACTCCCAGAGGCAACTCAGTAATATCTACACTGTTTGCTAGAGTGCTCATGAATATAGAAGGAGCTTTTGTTGGGGTTTTTTGTGTGGGGTTTCCTCCCCCCTAAATGTACATCTACTGGCCTACAATTTTCCTATCATGTGTGTCTGGAAGTGAGGCAAGAATCTAGCTTTATGTTGCATTGATTAACCAGCTGAGTATTTGGGTCCCATTCTAGTGATGTCTGAGAGTTTGAATCTATAAAGACTCAAGCCCTCATTTAAACTTTTTATAGGTTTATTATTTACTTTACATTTTACCTGGCAAAATGCTATTTCCCATCTTCCCTACAAAAGAGAGTTTTAAAAGGATTATAAATCTGCACTGCCATTTTCAGAAGGGCAAATGTACAAATCAAGCAAGTTAAAGATAGGGTCATATATAATCAAAGCAAAGACTGACCTGTCACTAAAGTACATTTGCCTTCCCAATTCTTTCATGACAGTGTAGAGAAGCAGACTGATAATTAACATGCTCAATCCACTAGTTTGCAGACATGGGTTAAACTGAACACCTCCCCTCCTACCCATCCTGTCCATTACGTATGGTTTACACTCTTCTCCAGATGGATTTCTCATAGAAAACTATTTGTGTATGTATATATTATACCTAAGCCTTCAGCTGCTTAATCATACTTAACGTGTCTCTGGAGTGTGTAAAAAAACCCCAAATCATTAACTAAAACCATATTTAGACAATTACATAAAAAGTTATCTGATTTTCAGTGATGCTAAACAGCAGCAGCCTGAAAGGATTTTACAGATACCTTCACAACTTTTGAAATATTTAGCTTAAAAATTACCTTCCTTTCTTTCTTCCTGATTTCCTTAACTTCAAACCCTGTCCACCAGTGGGAGTACTCCGACTATTGCTCCTAGCCTGTACTTCCCATGCTTCATTCAAAAATGAGTTGGCAAATATATTTCAGGTCCAAAACAAAGTACACACAGAGAGCATGGTGCAAAACCACATCCTGAGAAAATCAGATTCAGAACATAAATCTAGATGTCTGTTGACACAAAGTCAATTCTTGCCTTAAAAATAAAGTGCCTGGCTCAAGCTAAGTTATGAAAAATAGCACAAGTTTTTCTAAACTCACTACAACATCAGTTTGCTCACAAGCTTTAGACAGGACATAAAAACATACAACAGATAATGAACATACATGTACTCTTCTTTGCACTACTTTCTTAATAGATCATTGCAGTGATCTACATAGTCAAAATATGTCAGTTTTCATGGGTGCTGCTACCTTGACAGTATCAACTGCTGAAGAGAAATACTCTAGTAATTCTAAAAGTGTTATAGCTGTAGAAGCCAAGCTATTTTACTGGTCCAAATGAAAGCTTTCCTTAAGACTTCAGACAGTTTTGTTTTCTCAGTATCTATATATGTCATCCATCCCTACCTCTTTTCTTTTTTCCCTTTTATCCCCTTTTTTATTAGCTACTGTTCATACTTTGATGTCACTCATCTAACTAGGAAACATTTGCCTGTTTGTGGTTCCAGCCGGCAGACTGTTTTAAGAAGAAATTAGTAAATTCCTTTACTCTCAGCTATCCCGCCCTGAAGATCATAGAATCATAGAATCTTTGGGTTGGAAGGAACCTTTAAAGATCATCCTGTCCAACCCCCCTGCAATGAGCAGGGACATCTTCAACTAGATCTTATTGCTCAGAGCCTCATCCAACCCAACCTTGAATGTTTCCAGGAATGGCGCATGTACCACCTCTCTTGGCAACTTGTTCCAGTGGTTAACCATCCTCATTGGGAAAAAATCTCTTCCTTCTATCTAGTCCAGATCTGCCCTCTTTTAGTTTAAAACCATTACTCCTTGTCCTATCTCCACAGTCCCTGCCAAAAAGTCTGTCCCCATCTTTCCTGTAGACCCCCTTTAAGTACTGAAGGGCTGCAATAAGGTCTCCCCAGAGCCTTGTCTTCTCCAGGCTGAACAACCCCAACTCTCTCAGCCTGTCCTCGTAGGAGAGGTGTTCCATCCCTCGGATAATTTTCGTGGCCCTCCTCTGGACACGCTCCAACAGGTCCATGTCTTTCCTGTGCTGAGGGCTCCAGAGCTGGACGCAGGACTCCAGGTGGGGTCTCACCAGGACAGATTAGAGATGGAGGGAAGGGGTGGAAAAAATATATAATGTTTTCCTATTCTGTTCCATTCAAGGCAAAAACTCCTTAAGGGTGCTGTTGACTTACCCTGCTTTGACTTCAATCTAAATAACTTTTTCCTTGATCTTTTCCCATCTGCTTTTTGCCCTCTCCGCTTCATCAAACTACCCTATTACTTTTTAAAGCAATTCATGGCCTCGGTTTTTCATCCATTTTCAATTATAGGAATCGGTATTCTCCTCTGTATTGTACTGAGGTTTTCTGTTCAGGGGTTGCCAACTGACCCTTAGTTTAGCCTAAATCCTTTCAGTGCTGGTTTTGTCTTTTGCTTTTTACACTCCTTGATTGTGGGATTCACCTCCATCAGACATCAGAACTGTAAAGTCAGCACAGCTCTTTGGGGAAAAAAAAAAGAACTTTTCAATTTAATTTTAAGACTCACTTCTCAGTTTCAAGTTCAGAACCACTCTAAGTTTTTGTTTGAGGTATTTTTAATATAAAGTGCTTTGAGATACTTTGTATGAGCAGCATTGTATAAATTCAATTTATAGTTGTATTGTAAGGTGATCTTCATCTCTTCTAAAGCCAAAAATGCAGATTTTACTTGATCTGCTGCTATAATGACAGATTTTCTGCCAATCTTTGCATGGAATCTTAATAAATACAACTTGTCTCAGAGATACTGGAAGGACCTGCCATCTTGGGTATACCTGTCTGATGATTCATAGAAAGGTATAAATTAGACACAGAAAACGTCAATTAGGTCATCCAGATTGTCCCAGAGCCAGTAAAAATGATTTATTATAATCCATTTTTATTGCCTTCTAATTTCCAGTCCAGTTTTAAATGGCCCAGGGAGTGGTGAATCTGGAACTTCCTTTTGGCACAGTTGTTCTTTTCTGACTCATATTGGCTTGTGCCTTTCACATAAAGTCAAGTCATCAAAATCACTTTTGATCGTGTTTAAAGGGTGGCAGAGTTAAC
Source organism: Phaethon lepturus (assembly GCF_000687285.1). Lineage (NCBI taxonomy): Eukaryota > Metazoa > Chordata > Aves > Phaethontiformes > Phaethontidae > Phaethon > Phaethon lepturus. The sequence goes on from NW_010559736.1 coordinate 97,091, forward strand.
TTAAGAAGTCAATCAATAGCCTAATGCTCTAACACTTATGGGAGTTTTACATACATAAACATCTGTAAAGACACACAACCCTGTGCTAATATGTAGGGTATTATTCTGCCTTAATTTGTAATTGCTCCTAATTACAAACTATCCTAGTAAATACTTTTGAGCACATATTTATAAGTGAAGGAAGTCTCATGTAAACCGCACGTCAGATTGCCTAAGTTTTCATCTGGCGCTCATAATTTACAATATCAATACAACCCACTATCATTCATCTAAGCTGTATTTTCATCTTTTTTCACATCATTGAACATTCACTTCACATTTCTAATCAGTGTAATCTAATATAATAAATTCTATGTAGATAAATGTAAAGTGATACACATGAGAGAAAACATTCCTAACCCTACATACAGAATGATGGGCTCTGAGGTAGCTATTACTGCTCAGGAAATAATACATCTTGAGTAATTATAGCTGGTTCTATGAAAATATCAACTTAATGCTCAGTAGCAGCCATAAAAGAAAATCAAATGGTAGGAATTATTGGGAAAGAAATACAGAACAAAACAGAGGACATTGTTATGCCACTGTATAAAGCCATTGCGTGCTTTTATCTTGAATACTGTGTGCTGTGTGAGTCTCCCATCCTAAAAAGAATATAACAGAACTAACAAATGGAGAAAAGGAACAAATGTGAGATTTTCAGCTTGGGAAATAGATGACTGAAGGAAAATGCAACAAAGGTCCACAAAATCATGCACAACATGAAGAAGATGATAAACTCGGAATGATTTTTCTTTGTCCCTTCCAATATAAGGTCTGTAGAATCTTAAACAAAACTACCACAGGAGGCTAGAGCAAAGGAGATTTTCACAGTACGGCTAATTAAACTTTGGAACTGTTTTCCATCAGACATTGTGTATTCTAAACATTCACAGGAGTTCAATAAGAGAGCAGAAAAATCCATGATTGGGGGGAGGGGGAGGGAGGGAACAAAACCCAATATCAGGAGCTATCAAATATTGAGATACCTTCTCTGGCTCAAAAAATCCTTCAGTAGTAATTAAGGGGAGCTGGGGGGCACATATTTAAGAAGCTTACCTCTGCTATTGCTATAGTAGGAGACAAGATAACGGACTAAGACAAACCTTTGGTCTGAACCAAAATATGGCCATTATATTTTGGTTTTAACTATTTATTTTCCTTATTTTAGAATTCCCATCTTTGGTATATATTTCTATTAGTGTTTTTTCTAGCATTACAATTATGTATTTATCATTATAATCTGCCAAGTGGAATTTCTCCGTAGACCCTTAATACCTAATTACCACTAAATGTAATGGATTTAGCCATCTAATTTGCCATATTTCAAAACCCCAGTTGGCCTTTTTGTGTAAGTTTGACAAATAACATTAAAAATGTTGGCCATTGTTATTTTGTGATATTCTCCTTAAAGTTTTTTTGGTCTTTCTGAAATTTGCAAACAAAGGGTTTAATATAGACATCTAATTCAAGATGCAAATATATTAACAGTTTAAGCATAGAACTGTGAAAGGTTAAACCAGTATCACAAAGATGCTTAAGTTTGCTAAATAGTTAATAAAAATAAGAATTTACTTCTGGTGACCTGCATTTAGTGACCACAGCACTTAAGGAGGAAGCCACATTGCTCATAATTTGCAGGAAAACCTATCACATGGTGGTGGTCTCTAGACTAACTTCGAACACTTACAGAAAGATGTCTGCTAGGCTAGCTGTCTAGATTCCCTCTACAGTTACTAGGAGAAAGTTATCCTTACAAGTGTAATTGTGTTCTTCTACTTTAGACATGGGGACTGTGCAGAATCACACGAAGGAAATGTCTCTCTCTACAAATCATGAAGGGATTCTGTACCATTGGCTCAAAAACAGATGAAATAAGTCTCCAGCATCCCCCCCGCAGTGAACTGCATCATATTGAAGGTAATTCCACTGACTATATAAGGAAAGAGGGTACCTTAAGTTATAGTTTTTCAATCTCTGAATTACAGTCTCTCGCGGGGTTGCAAAAGGATGAGAAAGACCTGACACGTGTTATAAATAGATTGCCATAGTCCAGGACAGCAAGATGAAAACGGGTTGCAATTTCTGAAAACATGCAAAGCCAGTCTTCTCTTCCTCAGGATTATCAAAATTGTGCAGCCAGCCCAGAGGGGCAGGTGGACACAGGTGAATCACGACAAAGTCTCAAAGAACTGGAAAAACACTATTTTAGATTGGTCCTTATTCCCTTCTTCTAGGCAGATATCTCCTAACATTTAATGTAGCTAAGCCGGTAATATTACTATTTTTGGTGATAGAAATGGGCTCAGCATAACTCCAACTCATATTTTAAGTGACATTATAATATGTTCTATGAAGAGTTGTTATCCTTTTCTCTTTTTTGATTTTGTTTTATTTCTGTATTTGGTGCTTTGATTTGAGGGCTTGTGTTGCTTGGTTTGTTTGTTGGATTTGTTTGTTGTTTTGGTTTGTTTTTGTTGTTTTGTTTTTATTTCCTGAGTAACAAATTCACAGTACTAAGAAAAATCTTACATCTCCAGGGCATCATATTGCTTAATCTGGTTAACTGCAGTCAAGACCTAGACTCGTTGAGTAATATTCAATGGTTTTGTTTCTGTGAAATTACCAGAGCAAACTGGTATAGAAAAGAGGCCTCTAAATTGTGATATTATTGCAAATAAGCTATTTCTAGATTATCTTTCACAAATTTCCAAATTATTTTGTCATTGTTCCAAATATAATTAATTGCTATGTTTCTATGAAAACTCTGATAGTTCTTATGCTTCCTGTGACTTGATAATAATTGCTGTGGAAATGTCTTAAGGCAAACTTCCCTTTGTAGCCAAATGGGAATTTAGTATTCAATGGCATGATATATAACAGTGGCTGAAGAATAGTGCTGCGGTGTAAAAGATATAGCAGTATTCTCAGCAAAGAAAAAGAAGAAAGCATATTAAAATTCAGAATGGTTTTCAGAGTAGCATACCTTAATACCACACTAAATTTTGACTATATTGGATTCTGATGTGTTAGAGTCTGAACTCCCTTTAAATTTAACAGCAATATTTACAGGACAATGATTGCACCTGTTTTAGATGAAAAAATATTTGAATTATAATTTATTTTTCTCCTATTCGTAGTCCACTTCCAATGTATAACTCTCTCGTTATTACTCTGTACTGACACAGCATGACATTCTCCCTGAGCAGGAAATGTCATCAGAAATGGGGTTACATCACTTTGAAGGGTCTTTGATGCCAGGAAAACCCAACCCGTCGACACTCTTCCCAGAGATAGAAAAGAACCACACTCCACTCCACTCTATTCCATTCCACTCCATTCACCAAAAGGCAAGGAAAATGACCCAGCATTTAAGCTTGGATCCATAAATCAGGAACTTAAGGGCTAGACCCAATAAAAAAACTAAAGCTTTTCCAAGTTATGTGATTTAGCACCTGATCTTAGTCACCTAATTAACATAATAGTCTGTAGAAAATTAGTCTGCCAACAGATCTTTTGACTGCAGTGAATATACACAACCCTACAGCTGTAGACTGTAATAGACACAAATCAACAATCTGATACTTGCCATAACTTAGCTTCACAGAGGTATAGAAATCTAGAAAAAGATGTATGTGGTACCTGTCTTCTTGGCCCTTTTCCAAGGAAGTTCATGGTTCATGGCTTGTTTCTGAGCCTGAAAATTCTCATTGGCTCATCTACAGTTGACCACATGTCTCCAGGAGCTGTTTTGAACATCAGGTCTTTGTCTCTGCAATACACTGGAATAAAATCTTCATCATATGTGGCCTGCAAGCTGTTTCAAAACTATGGCAGAAAGGGAGAAAGGAAGAGGAATATTCAGGACACATTTGAGGAAGCTTTGTCCCCAAATCTCCTAGGTTTTTTGTGGGGTTTTTTTTTTTTTTTTAATTCTCCCCTCAATAGTATTATTTTAATAAAATTTTACTTCATTATTTTACTATTCCTTCCTGCATATATAATTATTGAGGCATGTGGTAGTTTGCAGAATACAAGGAGTTATTCTGATCAGTACTGAATGCTGAAGTTACCGAAGACTTCTGATAAGAATACACAAGTGATGATTCCTTTTCCATTGTGAATGCAGCAGCATTGAAATTACTGATCTCCTTGCCTAACCCAGACTTACTTAGAGAAATAAAATTGTAGTCTGTCTCTTCTAATGAGAGAGCAGAATGCTGTCCACATCGTATAGTAATCCTTTTTAAAGCAGGGACACTGTGTATAATTTTCTACGTAAATGGAAAAAAAAGTAATCTTATCTACTGCATATCCCCCTTTCAGTGTTATGCTGGTTTAGTCAGCCTAAAGCTGTTGACAGAAATTTCTCCACTCAGATGAGAAGCAAAGATGAGAAGAGGCATTGCAATGGTGATGGAAAAGCTTTATATAATGAGACAAATCCCAGAATCTCTAAGGAGCTCATTCAGCATGGAAACCATTTCATGTTTCTTTCATTATGGGAATAATATTCTAGCTATTAAAAGCACAGAAGTGAGATTGTCCATGAAGTTATTTTAATAGGATGATTCTGAGTGGGTCGCCATTTGGTTTTGAAAACAAAGGCATACAAGCCTATTTTTCAAGTGCACCACACTTCAAACAATTCCAGTCTATCATGGGATGGTGGCTTTAGAACCTCTGATTGTATAAACCTGTCAAGGCATTACAACATAAACAGCACAATCTACCAGAGCTACAAAACTATTATTTGAGGAGTCCATTTAGTTTCATAAACTTTTCCCAATTCCCTGACACTTTAAACAAAATATGACAGGCATTTATATTGTATAGTATACAAGAAAGATCACTTACTGCATGAAAAAACTTACCTAGTGGCTTTACCAATGGGGAGAGAAAAGACAAAGTAATGGAAACCAGCAACCACTTTGTGATACATCGTATTATTTTTTGAAGTGCACCAGTAAGGTCGTAATTCCTGTGATCTTTGCAAAGATATCTCTGCTGTCCAAGTTCAGTTATACGCAAAGAGGGAGGTTGCCTATCAAAGACATAGAAAGTGACCCATGCTGCAGTAAAGTTGAGGCAAATACAGTTGTTTCTTCTGAAGAGTCAATTTTTATTTTTGGTGAAGAGGGTTTTTTTTCTTTTACTCTGAGTTTTGTTTTTCTCTTTTCTTTCCTGGGTCTTTTTAGCTGTTATAAAGGATGTTTTTTTTCAGTACATAGTCTGCAGTGTAATGTCATATATACGGACATGTCATCCTGTGCAAAAAGAGGGTACTAGCTAATCTTTGAGGAAAAAAAAAACAAAACATGAAAAACCTGAAGCTCAAGGCAAAAGTATCCTTGGCTCAAATATTTATTTTCTATACAGTAGTTACCCTATGTAAACTGAGCTCTCCTAAACAGAAGGATACCCTGAGGCAAGTTTGAAATACAGCATTGTAGTTTATAAAACTGGATGAAATTTCTCAAAAACAGACCATTAAGAAGTCTCCCCAAGTATTGACTTGAATAGCACAGGCTGATCACACAGGAGAGTACGCTGATATGAAGAGAGACAAGTATACTTTCAAGGGACTGAGATTTGAAATATTGATTCAGTCACATTAATTGAATTTTTGCCTTGAGAAGTGATTACAAAAATGTTTCTCCAATATTAATTTGTATCTGCTTTGGATAAGATTAACATTAATTTCTTCACCAGTCCCCATTACTCTTTTATTATTCATTAGCATCTCCCTTTGCATGTGTAAGAGACCTTGATGAAGCATGTTTATTCATAGACTAACCTTTTTAAATAATTCTAACAGCTCTCTAACAGAAACCTTCCTGGCATGCTGAATATCTTGTCTTTGTTTCATTATTCAATCCTTGTGCTCTATCCTCCACTTGAGATGCTGAACATGAATCATACTGCTCTTCCTGCTGCTCTCTTCCTCCCACTGAAATGTCCTCTGCAGCCTGATCCCACAGGATAGCTCTGTTCACAAAATACTGCAGCAAATTGTCTCCTGTTAGAATCTAGGACAGTATAATTTCCACAGAGCTTGAGTGCAATTATTGATTTATGCTGTCCTTAGTTCACCACATATTTGCTATCATGTTTTAATTCATTGTTCATTTACCTCTCATTATAATATTTGGTGTGAGCTAGTCTTTGATGAGGGCTCTAGAGACAACATTGTGTTTTTTGCTTTATATTTACAAACTTGTGACTATTTTTTTCAAGCAGACAACAAGCAAAGAGAAGGGGGAACATAAAAAAAGGAACAAATCAATTAATTTATTCTCTCTTTGCAAAATCTATACATTTATCTGCAGCACTTGTTAGGTCTTAATGAATATGCACTTCAAAATTCACTACAAAAATTTTATTTTAAAATACAGAATGTATACATTCATTCACATTTCTGATAAGCCCTCCTTGCCCAGTAATAATATGCAGTTACCTCCAGCAAAATGCTGTCATCCTTTACATTATATTTTTGTATTTATCTTACTATAATACCCAAAGGCCCTAATAAAGAAGGTGTTACAAATGCAAAGATTTTCTTCCTGCTCTAAAGAGCTTAGAAATTTTAATTTTCCACCTTAAAAATAAATTAGTAGACCATTTCTTTCCTTTTCCAATTAGATTTAGGAAGAAGTCTGGAAAAAAATGCATTGGTAGTGGGCTCAATTTTTACATATCTATCTGTAAAAATAATCTATTTAATGGAGAAAAAACCCCACACATTTATGTAAATTCTAAATTTTTTTATAGTCAAGCAGTATAATTAGACATTAAAGTAGCCACAACTGAAATACTTTTTATAGCATTCAAAAGAATGAGAAGTAGTTTCTCACACACATTGTTAAAAAATGCCTGATGTTTTTTGGTTTCATGGGGGGGAAAAAAGGCTTTGTAAGCCTAATAATCTTTTCTGGAGAAGTTAGGATGGGGAGGAGAGAAAAGATTTGGCCTCCTGAGAGAAAATTCAGTATTTGGAAATTAAATTCCAAGTGCCTATGTATCAGGCAAACAAGAAGAAAGAGAGTTAACATTCCAATTTAAAATATTTTAAAACATTTAGTTTAATTAAAAAAAAAAAACCCAAACACCTTGCAAGATGGAAGGAAAATCCTTTGGGTGGAAGCTTTGTGGGACAATACATGGAGAGCTCAGGGAACATAATATTTTCACTCCCATTAGGCTCATATTATCTCAACATGCAGAAATTTATACCCGTGATTCCCATTAATGCTAATATAAACAATAACTTTGACTACTAACCTCCCACAGACTCCAGAACACACTCATCCTTCCCACTGTCTCTACAAGCCATGCCACTGAGGAGAGACAGACGAGTGAACCTAGGCATTTTGTAATTTTAAAAGTGAAATAAATGAAAACTTAAGTGAACAGACAGAAAACAAAAGCGCTTGCCTTGGCTAACTAATTGAATTGTATTCTGCTCATCCTTAAATGCAGTTACTGACACAGCTTTTCAACCAGTTGAAATATGCTGAGTTCTGAAAAAGGAATTAATAAATTTCATTAGACCATTTATTTTGTGTGCTGTTTATTTTCAACTGAGGACTGAAAGAGGCTTTTTCCAGAAAAAAAAAAAAAGAAAAAAAGGAAAAAAAGAAAAAAGAGTAAAATGGAGAAATTATTATTAATGCCATGGATAGTTCTGTGTAATTCTCTGAAAAAACAAATACTTCACCCATGCTCTACATGCCCCAAGACACGGGTATTTAAAATCTGTCTTTATTAATGCACCACCTGACAGCTGTGATGCTTGTGGTAAGGCATTTGAAACCTGTAGGGTTAAATGCAGGGCATCCTTTGTGTTGGGAAAGGTAGGAGAGAAAGGGCTCGGTTTGTAGGAACACGGTTTTCCTGAACCCTTCACAGCCCGAGTGGAAGGCCACAGCCCTTACGGTGTTTGTAGATGGCCTCTGCCTGCTTAATCACCCGCTGCAGAATTTACATTTTGCCATCCTGAACTACAGTTTTCTTGCAACAATTACTTAGAGCTACTGACAGACGATCTAATTTTCCTCAGTTATTTTTTCCATTGCCAGACGTGTCTTTTCCAGGGGAGTACGTGTATACTTTGACTTTTCACAGACTTCTTCAGACTACAACCATTTTGTTTTATTTTTGGAGTTTATGGCTCTTCAGTTTTGGGGCTGGTTTTATGTTTGAAGCGAGGAGAGCACACAGCATATAAAGCAGGTGTTTTTGGCTACTGTGCAGATTTCTGACATGAGGTTTGTAAGCAATTGTTTTCTTTGCTGGCTTGCAGACTTTGGACTTACAAGTCTTTAACTTGTAAAGTACGCACTACTGAGGATTCTTATAGACATATGTATATTAGAGAATTAACTTTAATTCTAACCTTTCCTTTTATGAATAGAAGTCAGACGTGTAGCAGTAAATCTTCAAAGCTCTGTGTAGGTTTTTCAGCTGCAAGACTCACATTAAATTCAATAGGCCATATGTTCTATTGGCTGGCAGGCTGCAGAGGTTAGTTTCATGATGTAACTTTTTGCAAAATTTGTTTCAACAGCTCCATCTTTCGAGGAAAGGGCACTGATTTTGGATTCAGGAAACCTGAGTACAGTTCCCGGCTAATCCACATTCTTGTCTCAACTTCTGTTATGTCTTCAGTGAACACAACATTTTTAATCCACTTACCTCACAGTTTTCTGTCCTTATAGCAGCATGTGAGGATGAATCGACACAGTTACAACAATAGAAGCCCCAGCACTAAGAATGTGATAGTGTCCAAGCAGATAGACTGCATCTATCTGCACAGATGCATTGTGTCCAAAACGTTGTGAAATAGTAAAATAGTACCTAAGAATGTGTAATGACATTATCATTGCTTCAATGAAGTAAAAATATCACCAGTGTTGTTTCATAAAGCTTTGAGCACTATCATCTCTGCAGGTGGAAACTGGGGAGAGGAATCAGGCTGTTTCTATAAATGTTACTTTAGGACTGAGATCCAAGCCAAACTTTCTTGCTTTTTTTTTTAATCATGTACTATGTGACTCTTGCTCATTAAATATGACGATAACGCTGAGAAAGGCATTGTTGTCTCCTCTGTCTGGTGGGCCATGGAGTACCATGGAGTACTAAAAATTATGAAAAAAGTATGAAAAAAAGTATTTCACCAGACCTATCTGTTGAGAAAATGTTCTTGCTTGCAAAGTTGTCTTCATATTTATGATTGCCGTCTAGAAGCAAATGTTGAAAAATGTCTAAGTCACCTTAGCCTATCTTTGTTATGGAAATGAAAGACAGTGTAACAAAAAATTCCTGTCATGGCAGGAATTCACTTAAGAACAGAAGATAATTAATTGGCTATCCAGGGTTTGGGTTTTTTTTTTCTTTCTCTCAGCACTCTGTGTGTGTGTGTCTGTAGAGTATAAGGAGCTGCAGGGATTTGTACAAGGATTTTGACTAGGCACAGTTTTGGAAACTTTCAAACAAAATATCAAATTCTCAGATTGGCTTATTGTAGCCAAATTTTCTGCCAGGGCACAGACATGGTACAAAGGGAACTATGATACAGCTATGAATCAAGGGATGGATGTCCCCATTCTTGTATGAAGGAATCTCCTTACTGACTACACAGGTTGGCACCGAAAGGTAAGTGGGAACATGCGTGAAACAGAAAAAGAAGGTCAGCAAGCTGAAGAGAGGTTTTTGTGCTCACCTGCGTCTCAGTGAATCTCAAGTAGAATAAACAGCAGCCTTGAGCAGTGGTAAGACTGTCCAGAACATGAAGCCCCTGTGGTGTAAGTCATTACAGAACAAGAAATTCAGGAAAATCCAACTGAATTTAAAAAGCTCCAAAACAAAACAAACCATTAAAACCTACCTAAATCAAACAAAAGGCAGACCCTTTGTCTTACGCTAAGTATGAATGAGCAGGTTTTAGATATTCAGACTGCCAGAGTGAGGATTACAGGCAGTATTTTCTTGTTTCATGAGCTGGGTGGTTTCTTGCTATCAGAAAAAGGAATGCAGAGGCTATCGTAAGCAAGATTATAGCTATCTGTACCACCCGGATGAGTGGATAATGGTTTTCATCTGTTAGGCTTTGCTTTGGGAGAGGGAGAAGAAGGAGATAGATGCCTCCACTTAAAGTAAAAGCAAATTTATTTTTGGAATAGAGGACTACAAAAGTCAGTGGTCTCTAACAATTTCAAGAACAGACTAAATTTGGTTTGGGATCTGAGCATAAAGAAGTTTCCCTATTTGAAAAATAAAGACTCAATCAAAAAGAAAAAGGAAGGAAAAAAGGAAGAAAGGGATAAGGGAACAGAAGGAGTGACAAGGCAATCAGTGGGATGGGGACTGCAGAACTGTGGAGACCTACATTTTTGTTCAGATGGTTATGGGAATATTAGCTTAGAATATGCACTCCATCATGAGTCTGTACCAAAGCCAAACTGCCTGACTTTAGGGGGAGCAGAGTGGGAGAATGGAAGATATTCTTCAACCCCTGTTCCATCTTAGAGGAACTTGGAGAATAAAGTAATTTTTCTGAAGATATTTTGCACTAAGTTAATATTTACGCAATAATCCAAAGATTATGTCAGAAGCGTTGAAGGCAACTTTACAGAATGTGAAACAGTTCAAGAGTTGTGTGCACCCCATGTGGACTGCTGGGAATTAAACAAGCAGAACGAAGAAGTTTTTGCCACCTTTTTCAAGCCTTTTGCATACAATTAGTTCCAACGGTCACTTAGCGTTGCAGACTCTTTTAAGATATTGTCGTAACCAGCTATAGGCTGATGAATGTATATACAGGAAGATCTTAGAGGAAGTAAAGAATGAAGCAACTCATTACTGAAAGAGAAAGCTGGAATCAGCTACATTTTGTAGCAGTATTTAGGAGGAAAGGCAGTACAGCTCTGTCAGATACGTTGCTGGATGTAAGGAAAGGAAAATTCAGTGGGATCTGATCAATTTACGTGAGCCTCACATCCACAGGGAGTGGAGGCTATTCCAGGAATATTATGGTTCTTCTGACATCTTTCCAGAAAGCAGGAGAGGGGAGCAGTGGTATTTTAATAACAATGCAGATTTGATAAAAAGAAAAGATATTTGCTTCTGAGGCCAAATAAGAGATAGAGGTTCCCACCCTTATTTTGCCAATGAAAAACAGACCTTCCCCAGTGACTGACAAAATGTTTTCAAGGATTCATTGATTCCTTCCTCCCAGGCCTGGAAACGCCTCAAAGCATGTGAAGTGTCTCCTTCAAGGAAGGCTCTCTCCAGGGTCTCTGAAGAGTCATTGCTGCCTTCTCTGTCTTTCTTTCTCTCCTCACTTCACTGCTACCTCACTCCCCCTCCTACTTCCCCAAAAGAACATAATTGAAATAAACGACAGATGAAAAAAAAAATACCGCAACAAAAAACATTGTGTTCTGAATAAAAAAGTGTTTCAGTAATCACCATCTTAACCATTTCACATACCTGAAGCAAGCAAGAGCAGGCATTTATTACACTGTGCTACCAGGCAACAGAGAATTCAGGACCAATAAACCAATAAAGAAGGAATTATATGAGATTTTTGTCTCCCATAGTTTTCCTTGTTCTAATAGGAATAACTTGTTTTGTCCTTACTGGTTAAGGAAGATAAACTTATTGAAAAACACTCTAAATCAATTAATCTCTGCTCATAATTATTTTATCTTTTTCTAAATGTCCTTGAATATTTCAGATTCTTTGTAAGAAAAATTAATAGTATCAGGCTACACTCATACACTTAGAGATATTTATAAAGAGAAAATTTTCTGTCTCTGAGCTGCTGTGCAATAAATAGCAGATAAAAATGAACAGGAAAATCTGGATTTGGCCCTGTCGTGGTTTAACCTGGCAGGTAACTAAAACAACCACACAGCCATTCACTCACCACCACCTCCCCCCCAGTGGCATGGGGAAGAGAATTGGAAAAAAAAAAGGTAGTACTCATGGGTTGTGATAAAGACAGTTTAATGGGACAGGGAAAAAAACCAACAATAATAATGATAATAATAATGATAAAAGAATATGCAAGACAAGCGATGCACAGCACAATTTCTCACCACCTGCTGACTGATTCCGAGTTAGTTCCCAAGCCACGGCACCTCCCCGACAAACTCCCCCAGTTTCTATACTGGGCATGACGCCGTATGGTATGGAATATCCCTTTGCCCAGCCTGGGTCAGCTGTGCTGGCTGTGCCCCCCCCAGCTCCCCGAGCACCTCCCGCCTGCTCGCTGGCCGGCCAGAGCATGGGAAGCTGGACAGTCCCTGACTGCTCAGCAACAGCTAAAAACATCAGTGTGTTATCAACATCATTTTCATCCCAAACCCCAAACACAGCACTACACCAGCTATCAGGAAGAAAATTAACTCTACCCCAGCTGAAACCAGAACAGACCCACAAAAAAATATTGCATAATAAATTAGAAGAAATAGCTGGAAAGGGAGAGGAGGAGGAGAGGAAGCTTGTTCCCAGGTTAAGAGTCTATATGGGAATTTTCAGCCAGTAGAATACTTTTATGGACATCTTTTTAATTCTTGAAAATAGGGCTTGATAATGGAAATGCTGACAAACCTTTTGGTGTTCTTAAGACTGTAATATCCTGTTTAATGCAACCAAAATTGCAAGGTATGCTCTTTATCTTTTTCTGTTAAGAAGGCAATTACACAAGCATCTTGTTGAAGTAGTTTATAATATGATTAAAAAGGCAACGTTAAATCAACTGGTGATTGAATCCTCAAGAGAGAATGTATTTCAGTTAAACTTGAGAGTTACCATACTTCTTTGTATTTAAAAGCCCTTTAAGCAGGACACATGATGGCATGATACCACTCATCCTAGGCTCAGGTTGAAAATGAAGGTGCTTAAAAATAGAAATATTCAATTTTTTCTGCTTCTGCTATCTTAATTTTAATGTTTACAGAATGTGATGAAAGCTGGTTATATTTGCATTTTATTTAATCTTAGGGAAGACTAAACTTCACACATCTGGTGGAGGCAATCTTCTAAAGTGTTTGCTTATGTAAATTAAAAATAAGATTTCACCTGTTACATTTCTAAGCAATTTGTTTGTGCTCACAACTGTAACTAACAAAGATTACATTTCTGAATCCATATAATTCAATTTGTACTTCCCTCTAATTCAGCTCATATTAGTATTTTTTTGTTTGCATCCACACAGTTCTATATTCATAAATATAAATTAAAAAGAGTTTGTTTGCAAAAAAAATGAAGATAACTAGAAATCTCCCATAAATAATAATTCCCAATCCTGTGTTCCTCCTCTGGACTAGAGACAGGATAAGTAACAAACTTCAGACAAGAAATTAGCTATAAAATTCTCTATTTTTGAAGATCTTATTGCAGGATTATGGTTCCAGTTCAAATATTTGTAGTTTATTAATCTTCTTCTATGGCTGATACTGATGAAAAATAAAATATTTAACTGCATTAATGTTTCATTATAAATCAGTTCCTGTCACCTTGTCCTAATTGTTGTTGTCTCTCTTTGAATATCCTTCAGCTCGTGAATGTGTTTGTTAATGCAATGTCCAGACCTCCAGGCAATGTTCCACATGAATAGCATTAGACTATCAGTACACAGACTCTTCTTACCTTCCTGAGCTGTAAAATGAACATGTATTTTGAAACTAATTTAGCCTGATTTATTTATTTGCAGCTCAGTTGTGCTATCAACTTGTAGTTTTCTGTCCACAGACCACCAAATCGACATAACTCCTTACCTTTCACAACCTGTCTTGGTTAAATGTCATCTGGGTATTGCACTGTCTGCAGCTGATTTCCACCTCTGAACTACTGCAGATATGCAGACCCAGGAGGTCTTCTGGGTAACCTCTTAGAATCCACCTTCGTGCCCTTTTATTTGCTGCTTATCAAAAATCTCCATTTAACGTTCTTCAGCCCCTTTTCAATCCATGTATCAGTATTCATACCCAAGCCTCTACAAATTAATCTGAGGGTGAGATTTTGCAAGAGATTTGAAAGCTTTTCTAAAATCAAACTACGGTGTATCTGCCATTTCCCTTCACTCACAAAGTTTAAAATTCTGTGCAGTACAAAGCAAATAAAGCGAGCCTGGTCAGATCTATTCTTTACAAATCAAGCTGCGTATTGCTCATGTTTATATTTTAGAAAAATTAATTAGACTAACAGGGCAGTTATTGCCAAGAGTCAAAATGGTATAAGTCTCCCGAGGACAGCGGTTCCTGTGAATCGCATCCCAAATTAAGAAAGTAGGCACTCTCAGATTTAAAGAACTGCAGGGATATATGAGAGAAAGGGTTGAAACAGGTTCAAATAATAGGGTTACTGTAGACGTATGTGACCTTAAAATTTCTGAACCTAAAAAATCCAAATTCCTGCCCTTGAAATATATCCAGGGTAAAATTGGCTGCAACTCAGTTCACACGAATAGAGAAGTGATGATTTTTCTGAGCTGCAAGTTGTTTTGTATACTTCTAATTATAAAAAAGAAAATCTTTGGAGTTACCATTTTAGGCACAGGAGTCACCATGTTTGCTAAAAGTTGCTTATGAACTCCATGGGATAGATAACTGAAAAAAAAAAGACAAAACCAAAAAACCCACAAACATTCACATTTATAGATCTTTAAAAAATGTAAAGTTTTAGAAATTAAAGAGGTCAAGCTCTTAAACAACCCTAAGTTTGTCCATGTAAATGTCTGAGACAGGTGGCAGTTGTACACATGTTCATTGAATTTCCAGTGAAATTAAATTAAGAAATGCATCTCAGACTAGAATTAGGACATAGTCATATATCAAGTAATAATTAATATATACCTTTGCTGACCTTCATGAAGTTTCTGTCAGCCCATTCTTCCAGCTTCTCAGAGTCCCTCAGAATGACAACCCTGCCTTGCAGTGTACTGACTACTCACGCTAAAGTGTCACGTGTGAACTTGACGATAGTGCGCTTCATCCCGTCAGCCGTCTAGCTGACGAAGTTGTTAAACAGCTTTAGCCCCCAAATTGCCCTGTGACGAATGAAATCATACAGCCACGCATCTGGTCAACACAAAGAAATTAAAATTACTGTTAAAAACTTTACTTTTGCAGTCCAGCTCATGAGGGCTAAGATCAGTTTCCTTAATGTTGCAGATGTCTTCTGTAAAGTCAGTAGACTTTACGAAGTCTGCAGTAAAGTCTGCAGACTTTACTGTCTTTATCAATTTCATTCTGAAGTCTGCAATGTCATTGTCAAACATATAATACAAATACCAATTCAGAAGGCAATCAAAAGTTGAAAGCCACACCTAAATAACTATCAGTATGATTACATTCAAAGCTAGAGTGATTGTTTACAGGAATACTTTCCTGATTTTAAGACATAATCAAATGCATAAAAAAGTGGAAACATGAATCTTTGTAGAATTCAGAGCTCTGTTATACATTTGTTATTTCATCCCTGAATAAATGGTTTGCCCACCTGTGACAAGAATATTAAAGCAATTTACTGGAAGTGTATTTTTCCCTCTTTTTAATTTTTATCCAAGCAGTAGCCCCTGGCTAATATAAATTATCATAGCTCCATGGTTATAGTAGATTTTACAATTTATATTAGAAGATTCACAAAGACAAAGATTTAGTTAGTTGTGAAAATTTTATAGTTATAATAGTCATCCATTCTTACACTGGCTATGTGTACAACAAAATGTTAATCATAATCCTAAAATACTACCACAACAGGAAAATGTTATTGTGGAATCACTGCAGTCCTTAAAATTAGGTGAACAGGATGTGCTTCAGCTCAGGGAAAGAACTAAATATTCAGGTGTTTCCAAATCTGTGCCTCTCTGTAGTTGAATGGTAGGTAAGGTTATGGTTCGTGGTCTTTTTCCTAACTTCTTGAAAACAATCTTGGGGGAAATAACCCCTTTTGCCTTTCTAACTTTCTAGCTCAAGTAGATTTCTTTCTGGCTCCTACAACAGCAAATACATTGTGTTTTTGGCCCAGGTGAACGAACCACATAATTTTTTTCAGTTGTAAGGATGTAAAACCAGAAGATAGTACCTGAAGACTTATTATCATTTTAGCTTTTGAATTTTTCCTGGCATAATGATAGAAAATTATGACATAAAATATCAGCTGTATCAGAAGCAATCTGCTTTGGAAAGTGAGTTTTCAAACCTCACACAGTGTGAAGGGTCGTAATATATAGTCCAGCCTGCTTAACAGGTCAAGCAAGCTCCAGATAAGAGAGTCTCCACCCAGAGGTGGCTCATCACATTTCCAACTGTAACCTACCTCATTTGTGTATATGTGTCTATATATACATATACACATACACACACATATATATATAAAAAAAAGTATGTCCTCACACTAAGCATGTTCCCATTAAGGACAACTCCCATTTTCCTCATTCCTATTAAATAAAAAAGTGAAGAGAGATGAGATTTAAGAGCCAAGCAGGAAGTGTCTGAATGCCTACAACACTCCAAGGCTGACTTTCTTGGGCTTCTTAGTTTTAATAATGCTTTGGTGAATAGTTAGCACATTCTACTAATCAAAATAATTATTGTTGTGGATTAACACCAACTGGCAACTGAGCACCACACAGCTGCTCGCTCAGACCTCTCCCACCCCATTCCAGCAGGATGGGGAGAGAATCAATAAAAAAGGTAAAACTCATGGGTTGAGATAAAGGCGGTTTAATAGGAAAGCAAGGGAAGAGATGATGATGATGATAATAGTAATAATAATAAAAGAATATACTAGCTATGCACAATACAATTGCTCACCACCCACTGACCAACGTCCAGCCAGTTCCCAAGCCATGGTGTGCCTGGCCAACTCTCCCCAGTTTATATATTCAGCCCAATGTCATATGGTGTGGAATATCCTTTTGGCCAGTTTGGGTCAGCTGTCCTGGTTATGCCCCCTCCCAGTTTCTCAAAGGACATAAGAAGCTGAAAAGCCCTTGACTTGTGTGAGCACTACTTAGCAACAATTAAAAAACATCAGTATGTTATCAACATTTTTTCATACTAAATCAAAAACACAGCAATCAGCTACTAGGAAGAAAATTAACTTTATCTCAGCCGAAACAAGGACAACTGTATATGATCAGAACCTAATGTGGAAACATTAGAATATCTACAAACCTCCAGAAAAACTATATTGGTGATAATCATATTAGCTATATTTTTAGGCTCTGGCATACTGGCAGAATATCTCACTTGTCAAATGACTGACTTTGGTAGGCTCTTAAATCTCACCTTTGAACCCTGCGATTTTGCATTAAAAGAGCAAGAACAGTTTACTCCCACAAAGACTGTAGTTATTCTCAAATATGTCCATGTGATACCTAACACTTCTTCTCCACTTCGTCTTTTGAACATTGACAAATTGCCAAGAATCAAAATAGATGTTGCATATTGATGCCATATAGCCTTCTGACTCTGTTCCTAATTTCATACGTTACAGTTAAAATAAATTCTGCAGCATTTCTCTTCTTTGAAAGACAGAAAGAATCACCTATACGGGTTCCTTGAGAAGAGGTTGGAGATCAACAATGTCCATAACCTGTTAAACTAAACCATGAAGACTCACAATGGAGTTTTAAATCTCTGTAAAACTTTTTAACTGCAAGATTCTGTCCACCTGAAGAGAAGTCTGTCTTTCATCTTTACCAGTTGAGTCAAAATGTCAAGTAAGATGATCAACAAGTCAAGCACAAAAACCATATAATCATAGAATAGTTTGGGTTGGAAGGGACCTTTAAAGGCCATCAGGTCCAACCTACCCGCAAGGACCAGGGACATCTTCAACTAGATCAGGCTGCTCAGAGGCCCATGCAACCTGACCTTGAATGTTTCCAGGGATGGGGCATGTACCACCTCTCTGGGCAACCTGTTCCAGTGGTTCACCACCCTCACTGGGAAAAATTTCTTCCTTATATCTAGTCTCAAACCATTACCCCTTGTGCTACAGCTACAGGCCCTGACAAAAAGTCTGTCCCCATCTTCCTTATAAGTCCCCTTTAAGTACTGGAAGGCTGCAATAAGGTCTCCCCAGAGCTTTGTCTTCTCCAGGCTAACAACTGCAATTCTCTCAGCCTGTCCTCATAGGAGAGGTGTTCCATCCCTCGGATCATTTTTGTGGCCCTCCTCTGCACCTGCTCCACAGGTCTTTCCAGTGCTGAGGGCTCCAGAGCTGGATGCAGGATTCCAGCTGGGATTTCACCAGAGCAGAGTAGAGGGGCAGAACCACCTCCCTCAACCTACTGGCCATGCTTCTTTGGATGCAGCTCAGGATACCGTTGGCCTTCTGGGCTGTGAGAGCACATTGTTGGCTCATGTCAAGCTTTTCATCCCCCAGTACACCCAGTCCTTCTCGGCAGGGCTGCTGTCGATCCCTTCATCCCTCAGCCTGTCTTGATAATGGGGGTTGCCCAAACTCAGGTGCAGGACCCTGCAGTTGGCCTTGTTGAATCTCATGAGGTCCTCATGGGCCCTTTCCTTAAGCTTGTCCAGGTCCCTCTGGATGGCATCCTGTCACTCAGGTGTCAATTGCATCATTCATCTTGGTGTCTTCTGCAAACTCGCTGAGGGTGCACTTGATCTTACTCTCTATGACACTGATAATGATATTAAACAGTACTGGTCCTAATACAGATGCCTGAGGGACACCACTTGGCACCAATCTCCATCTGGACATTGAGCCATTCACCACTAGCCTCTGGATGCAACCGTCCAACCAATTCCTCACCTCCTGAACAGTTTACCCATCAAATTCATCTCTCTCCAATTTAGAGAAGGCTGTTCTGGAAGACCATGTCAAAGACTGTACAGAAGTCCAGATAGATGACATTGGTAGTTTTTCCCTTGTCCACTGATGTGGTCAGTCCATCCTAGAAGGCCACTAATTCAGTCAGACAGGACTTTCCCTTGTTCACAACTAGCCTCTGGATGCAACCGTCCAACCAATTCCTCACCTCCTGAACAGTTTACCCATCAAATTCATCTCTCTCCAATTTAGAGAAGGCTGTTCTGGAAGACCATGTCAAAGACTGTACAGAAGTCCAGATAGATGACATTGGTAGTTTTTCCCTTGTCCACTGATGTGGTCAGTCCATCCTAGAAGGCCACTAATTCAGTCAGACAGGACTTTCCCTTGGTGAAGCCATGCTGCCTGTCTTAAATCACCTCCCTGTCCTCCATGTGCGTTAGCGTGCCTTCTAGGAGGATCTGTTGTACGATCTGCCTAAGCACAGAGGTGAGACTGGCGTGTCAGTAGTTCCCAGGATCCTCCTTTCTACCTTTTTTAAAAATAGGTGCAGTGTTTGCCTTTTTCCAGTCCCCAGGGACTTCACCTGACTGCCAGGACTTTTCAAATATCACAGAGAGTGGCTTTTTGACTACACTACACAACTTCTCGTCAGGTCCCATAGACCTGTCTTTGTTCAGGTTCCTCAGGTGGTCTCAAACCTGATCTTCTCTTACAGTGGGAGGGACTTTGCTCCTCCAGTCCCTGTCTTGCAGTCCATCCCCTCAAGAGGCGTGGGAAGAGACACTGCCAGTGAAGAGAGAAGCAAAGAAGTTGTTGAATACCTCAGCCTTCTCCTCATCCGCTATTACCATTTTGCCAGTTGCTCCCCTCAAGAGGTGCGGGAAGAGAGACACTCAGTGAAGACAGAGGTAAAGAAGTCCTTGAGTACAATAGCCTTCACCTCATCCATTGTTATGAGTTTGCCAGTCTTGCTCATCAAGGCAGGTATGCTGTCTCTGACCTTCCTTTTCTGCCCGACATACCTGTTGAAGCCCTTTTTATTATTCTTTATATCACTTTCTGAGTTCAGCTCCAGCCTCACCTTGGCCCTCCTGACACTGGCCCTACACAACCAGGCAGCATCCCTGTACTCATCCCAGGATACCTGTCCCTGCTTCCACTGCCTGTGCATTTCCTTCTTGCCCTTTGCTTTGACCAGCAGGTCTCCTCTCAGTCATGCTTGTCTCGCCTTCTTTTCCCCATTTCTTACACCTGGGCATCAAGAGCTTTTGCACTCTACAGAAAGCATCCTTAAAGATCTGCCAGCTCTGTTCTGCTCCCTTGTCCCTGCGGGCATTTCCCTGGGGGTCCTACTGACTAACTCCCTGAAGAGCTGGAAGTTTGCTTTCCTAAAATTCAGGGTCCTGACTTTACTCTTTGCTTGCCTCTTACCCCTCAGGACTGCAAACTTCAGGAGTGCATGATCACTGCAGCCCAGGCTGCCTCCAATCTTGATGTCACCAATTAGCTCACTTGTACTGGTGACCAACAAGTCTGGTATGGCGTGCCCTCTGGTAGGGCTGTCTATTATCTAGCATAGGAAGTTATTGTCTATGCACTCCAGGAGTCTCCTGGATTGCCTACATCTCGTCATGCTACTTTTCCAGGAGATGTCGGGGTGGTTGAAGTCCCCCAAGCAGGACGAGAGCCTGTGAGTACGATGCCTCCTGCAGCTGGAGTGAGAAGGCTTCATCAGTAAAATCCTTTTGATTGGGAAGCCTGTAGTAGACACCAATGTCTACTACGATGCCACAATTTTGGCTTCAGAAACTCTCTGGAAAGCAGGATTTCCCTATACAGCACTTCTCTGTTGTTTTCCTTTCATCATGCAGGATAGATTTCTTACAGAATTGGAGACAGCAGAACTTCTAACACAGGGACATAGATATGTTACCTATAGCTCTGTCCAGACATGTGTCTCTCTCCATCAATCACCCTTTCGCTGCTTCCGTTGGTAGTCTTTCATTCTCTAAACAGATCATGACAGGAGTATTGGTAGATATAGGAAAGTTTTGGAAGTGCTGAAGCTGAGGACTAGAAGAGAAAAAAACCCTTTAGCTAAGAACTAGTTAGCCCATTCAAACATACAGCTGAATATAGCATGCTGGGGGACCAGTAGCTGATTGCATGAATCGCCTAGTGAAATTTGCCTGAGAGATACAAGTTTCTCTTCTGCCCTGTTTTTTGTTATTTTTACTGCACTTAGAAGACAGTTATAAGCTTCAGATAATAATTCCCTTTTAACACCATTACTAGGGAACTCACCAGTTGATTTTCTCTGAAGCTGGAAGTTACGTTGCTGCATTAGGCATTTGTTGCTAGTGGGATGTATTTTTGTTTTAATTGCCTTGTTCAGGAGCATCCAGGTCTAATACCCAGCAAGAACTAACGAGACTATAACATTTGTATTAATGCTTGAAGGAAAACCCGTTTTTAACTCTGTTGTTGTTGTGCAACAGGTTTCCTCATGTAGTTTTGGCCTGAGCTAGCTAGCGCTCTCCCAGATGGCTCCAGTGCATGGTTTGGTGGTAACAGAAACAAGGGGGAATATTCCTAAACAAGCGGTTTAAGTACAGCTAGCACATTTCAGGTGAGGCAGCTGAATCATGCAGACCTCAGCAGGGCCACAACACTTCCCCTCAGAGCCAGCAAACAGCCCTCAGAGTGCTTTATTTGTTAGAATATTATATCCTGTAAGCTTATTTCTTGGTAGTGGGTAGATGTGATGATGGAAACATCCAACTGTCAGGGCACAGCATGGGCCAGCGTCTCCCTGGGGCCATAGCCTATGGAGGTTCTGCATAGGGGGTCCCCATCAGGGCAGGGCCTGGCAACCTGGCCTGTCCCACCGCCCCAGGGAGGAGCAGGGCAGCTGGGGGGCACTGGGGCAGCCCCAGCCCCAGGCACCGGGTACCACCCTGGGTGTGGAGAAAGGCCAAGGCTGGGCTGGGACATGGGCCAGCTCAGCAGGGCCCACGGCCGGGCAGGGCAGGGCTGAGGGGAGCTGGAGATGGGCCCTGCTGCCACATCACTGGGGCAGGGGCTGATGGTCCTGGGGGGCTGACATGGGGTCCTGGGGCATGGGTAGGGTGGGGGGACCCCTCAGGGGGTGAGCAGGGATGGTCAGGCCCCCCAGATCCCTGGCACCAGCAACAGGAAAGTGCCGTCAGCTTTATTCCTGCAAATATTTATTTTCATAAGTAATACAACAGGTTTTCTTTATCATAATGTGTGTAACTGAGATGGGTAGGAAAAGCTACAGCAAAACTGCTGACATTTCTGCATGGCCACGCAGCCTTCTATAAAAAAAGCTATTTATTTTGAACGTGAAAATCTATGAGTGCAAGTAAAGATCACCACAAAGGAGATGACCCACAAGATACCAAAATTGCCTCTTCTCTCTTCTATTAACACTTGAAGGCCTCCACCCTGAACAGTTTCCAGAATGACAGTGAGCGATAGCAAAATTAGCGTAAAATTGACCTTTCTTTATGCACATGCCATAACTTTTGATAGTCTTCCTGGATCAATAGTCTGTGCCAAAGGTGGCATTGACAACTATTAATCACGGGCTACCATGAGTTTTGCAGGTATTGGGGTTCCTATGAAGTACCCCCACCCAAAACCAAGGAGCAGATAATTCAGCAGGTAACATTTGTGAACTCTCCTTTTTTACAGTGTTTTTTCTGGTGGGCTGTTTCTAAAATTACTGCAACTTGTTTGACTGTATTTATTGTTTGCACTGTGTCAACTTTTGATGTATAGCATTTGAAATGTAAGCTATTTTACTCAAATTAGGATTGGCCTCTCCATAAAATTTCTTCCCTTTATTTAAATAAATGTCACTCTTTCAACCAGGAAGATGGTGGCTTACATAGTCAGTGGCAATTCTACTGTCAGAAACACAAGGGGAGAAAAGCAGCAGTTTAAGCAGAGGTATTACATCAGGAGGGTTAGGGACCCTTTATGGAAGCTTAGAAAACTGTAACTTGTCCTCTCCTGGGTCAATAAGACTATTTCTGAAGTATGGATCCTACTAAATTTCATACAGCATTTCCTACATTTTGGTGCAAGGAGTTGATTTGATACTTAATTTTTTGACATTACATTCAAACTAAGTACATGGTTACGAATAAATCTTCCTTGTTACAAAAAAGTGTATAAAATACCTATAAGCACTCTCAGGCACACCAATTTAAAATATTCTTTCTGTAAGTATCTGTAGCTGTGAACACAGATTATTTAGATTATTTTAAGCAGAGTCAATGCTAAAGGAACATAATCCTGCAAACTATTCTCAGAGTTTTTATATTGTATCCACTTGCATATCAGAGTGAATAGTCACATCAAAATTATACTGTGCCTTGACTGTAACTCAACTAACGTGTCAGACATTATCATTACAGCTGAATCACATTTAGGGAAATCATTTCTAAGGGCAAAGGTAGTTTACAATAACCGGTTGCACCTGGCATTGATACAGAGTAAGAGCACTCGGAGCCCTCAGCTCAGGGTGGTAGATTTCGCATGGGGATAATAATTTGTTAAGCCACCTGCATTACATCACAGTTGCTCATCTGAACAAGCTCAGTATGGGTCACAGACGGTAGCACAGTGGGACTGGCTGCCTACCTATAGCAATACATTTTCAGAATAAAGGTTTAATACTTCTACTGACCAGAATTTCAATGCTCACATTACAGCTTCATGGAGCTTCATCAGCTAGCACTGTATAAATCCTCCAAGGATTTTTTCTGCTATCCCCAAGGAAGTAGTGAGAAGTAATTCTATTACATGAGAGAGGAGAAGATGGAGGCATGATGTAAGTTTGAGAGTTTGGTGGGGTTTTTTTAGCATACAAAATAAGCAGTAAAGAGTACCACTTTTTTGTTGCAGGGTGGTTTTTTTCCTCCCTCACAGTTCACCTTTAATTTGTTCATCCTGGAGAAGAGAATACTCCAGGGAGGTGTAATAGCAGCTTTCCTGTACCTGAAGGAGGTCTACAAGAAAGATGGAGAGGGACTTTTTATAAGGGCGTGTAGTGATAGGACAAGGAGTAATGGCTTTAAACTGAGAGAAGGTAAATTTGGATTAGATATAAGGAAGAAATTCTTCACTATGACGGTGGTGAGACAGTGGAACAGGTTGCCTAGAGAAGCTGTGGATGGCCCATCGCTGAGAGTGTTCAAGGCCAGGTTGGAGGAGGCTTTGAGCAACCTGGTCTAGTGGAAGGTGTTCCTACCCGTGGTAGTGGTGTTGGAACTAGACGTTCTTTAAGGTCCCTTCCAACTCAAACCATTCTATGATTCTATGATACAATTAGCTGTTTAACCAGTCTGCCACTTCTGTTTTAACCAATTCCACTTTTGAAACTCTTCTAATTCCATTTTGCCTTAGCTTTAGTACTAATTGAAGCTGCGGTACATATTTTGTTTGAGGTGAACTGCTCTACTGAGTTGTCTGTAAGGAATTTGTTCAACTGTTTCCAAAGGAGACCTGAACCATGCAGAATTGTCTGTAAAACAGAAAATGATAAGCACTGTACAACTTTTGTTTTGATGCAAAGTTATGAAATTATTAATATAATTACAGAAAAAGAGAGAGGAATCCAGTCATATGTACTAATTCAGTAAAGATTCCTCTGAAACAGGAGAAACATAACAAGGACAGTGCAAAAACTGGAGTTAAAAATGTCAATGCCAACTGATTGTAATTGGTCCTCCACTGAAATACAAACCTGACAGAACTCCAGATAACACAAAACAGTGGCAGGCATCTGGCAGAATAACCTCATACAAACAAGTAAAGATTAACTGTTTTTTTAGAAAGATCTAAAAATTCTTGTTTTAACTCGGATTCAAAATTTAAGAGAAAACTTTATCTTCCTTTCTTTTCCTCCTCTGTTCTGTAAATATCTAAATATATTTCTGTAAATGTGGTAAAATATGTGTATAAGTAGATGTAAGTGGATTTTGTTGGCTATACAAAAGCATTTCAAATGGAATGAAGATTTATACCGGCAGAGGTCAATAATAATATATCCACATTGCAGCACAAAAGCTTAAAGATGTTTAGAGGTTCTAAAGTATCTCCTATTTAAACATACTAAAAATATTTAAAATGTTCTCTATTTATTGCAATTTGGAAAGTGCTGATTTCGCAACTGCTACCTTTATGCCTATACAGAAAAAATGCGATAATTACATATGCATATGAACATTTAAATAAAATATTAATCATGTATGCTTTTTGGGTAGTGGGATCTGTTACATAGCTGACAGTCTCCCAAAATAAAGTTGCAATGTTATTTCTGTGGAAAGTTCAAAACCTGCACAGGTCAAACACCAGAAAATATACCAGAGAAAATACCCTGGAGAGCACTCCTGTATTGGCAGGAAGATGGACTGCTTGACTTAACGAGCCTTTTGGTTCTGTAACAACTTTGCTTCTAAGAAAACAGATGAGAAGCTAATGTTCAGTGCTGGAAGTGTGATATTATTAGTGGATCAGTTTGAGGTCCTCATTGGACACCTTTGGATTCACAGTGGACTACAGGAACATGTATATATGCATCTAAGTATTTATCAGCTGCTAATCTTAATTGGTGTCTCTACCTGCAGTCCTTGTGCTCGTAAGGACAGTTGCTTCTGGAAATGACATCACAATTGCTGTAAAATTTAAGTGATTCCTGGAAAACACCTCCAAGTATCTATGATACCTCAGTCACTTTATAACCTGTTAAATTATTTCTGGTTGGTAACACTGCAGGGGTAAAATGCTATTTCCATTGCATTGCAGTGATTGCTGATCATCAGCGCAATGCATTGAATAAAAGTTCACCTCTGTGATAGAGATATATTTTCAAATATTCATAACTCTGTAGAAGAAATATTTTTAGCTATGAAATTCTACACAAGCATTCAGTCTGTGAGTGAGTTCTTCTGTATATATATGAACAAAGCCACCCATTAAAGGTATGTGCAAAAAAAAAAAAAAAGAAAAGAAGGATTTTTAATGGGAAAATCTGTTTATTCTTGGCTCCACTAGTACCCCGGGATGTGTACATCTGAGTCAGTTTGATTTGTGAATATGCTGAGTGTAACTAGTATTTCAAGTCTAACATCTTGCAAAAGATCATGCTTCTAAAAATGGAGATTTGGTGTCTGAAGTTGGGGTTTAGATAGCCTAATTTTAGGCACTGAAATTGGAAGTTTGGGTTTTCTGGTCAAAGTAAAAGAAAATAAATCTCCAGGGTGCACTTCAGAGAATCCAATTTAGAATGTTACTCTGATTCTCTTT